>NC_037675.1:74400328-74506900 GCF_003255815.1 Theropithecus gelada | reverse complement strand
CCCCAAAAAAAAAAAAAAAAAAAAAAAAAAAAAAAAAAGAAATTATCACAGGAGCAATGTCCAGAATCTCAAAATAAGTTTATTAAAAATCTCATTCAAGAAAGTACCAAGAGAAAAGTATTAATAAGTCTTTTTCTCTCACTGTATCCCAATGTAACAACAAAACCTCCAACTCCTACAGAACATAGTTACTTATTGATACATTTTCTTTTTTCACCCTCAGACATAAATATAAACAAAATCTGTACTGTGGAAAAACATCTTCAGGAGACTTTTAACCATGATCTCTAGCACAAAGGGCTTGTGGCTTGTTTTAATGTCTCTAAGCTACTAGACTAGTTTCTCTTTCACTGAGAAAACTGCTACAAGTATTTTCTGCTGCATCTGCACTGCAATGCTAAGTTTTCAAGTGTCAATGAGCTTGTGATTTATTCTTTATTTTACAAAAGTATTTAATCACCCTTAGTGTTACTTTGAAAGCTTCTCCCTGGACAGGCAGCCCAAGTTCTGATGTTATGAATGGGCTGGAAAAGCCTCTACTTGAGTTTTTAAAGGTTCACATCCAATAGTAAATGTAACCGAACTCTAAATTCCAACCTATAATTGAAACTATTACTATTATTGAGACATAGTTTCGCTCTTGTCGCCCAGGCTGGAATGCAATGCCGAGATCATAGCTCACTGCAACCTCTACCTCCTGGGTTCAAGCGATTCTCCTGCCTCAGCCTCCTGAGTAGCTGGGATTACAGACGCCCACCACCACGCCCAGCTAATTTTTGTATTTTTAGTAGAGATGGAGGTGTCAACCATGTTGGCCTGGCTGGTCTTGAACTCCTGACCTCAGGTGATCCACCACCTTAGCTGGGATTACAGGCATGAGCCACTGTGCCCAGACTATACTTGAACAATTTTTTAAAACAATTTTTTAAAACTAATTTTAAAACTTTAGGAATACATCCTCAAAAGACTCCTCTGGTTTTCAAGAGACTAGGAGCAAATCATTTCTCCAGCCCTATAAAAGGCTTTGTGAAAGCAGTAGACGCTAAAAAGAGCAAGGGTAGTGATACATCCCATTTGGTGATTTTTTTTCCTCCTCCTCCCATCCCACGCCACCTGTTAACCATCTGTGGTAGATTAGATTATTATTCAGCCAATATTCACTCCCTCCCCCAGCCTGGCCAAGGGAGGAATACACCTCTCTCCAGTGATGTTATAGACTCTGTAGTTTGCTTGGCTGCATGGTGGTTGCAGTCTACTACCCACTCCTAAGTCTTTGGGCATGATCATATGACTTGCTTTGGTCAATGCAATCTTAGCAGATGTGGCATAAGTAGACACTTGAACTATGCTTGTGCAGTTGGGCTTGACTTCTGGTACTTCTGCTGGTACCTTGAGAAAAGCTTACCATGGATAGCCACTGCCCCTTCAGCCTGGGCCCCAGAATAAGGCATACAAATAACTGCCCCCACTGATCCACAGACCTACCTACACTGAAGCAGAGCCTTGAGTGAGAATACATGCTCTGAACCACTGAGTTTGGGGGAGGTCTGTAATCCAGAGTTACTATAGCAACTTGTTTTTAAATAATGGTTATGTTGGCTCAGAAAATGCAATAAAAACGAACAAAGACTTAGAACTGCAAGTCCAGAATTCCTTATCTGTAACCCTTAGGACTAAATGTGTTTAGAATTCAGATTTTTTTGGATTTTGTAAAGGTACTATGCAAATATCAGATGTTATATAATGTCCCTACAGGGTCTTAGAAGCAGAAAAGCAAACACATTATTAAGCTATAGTGAAACAAGGCCGGGCGCGGTGGCTCAAGCCTGTAATCCCAGCACTTTGGGAGGCCGAGACGGGCGGATCACGAGGTCAGGAGATCGAGACCATCCTGGCTAACACGGTGAAACCCCGTCTCTACTAAGAAATACAAAAAACTAGCCGGGCGAGGTGGCGGGCGCCTGTAGTCCCAGCTACTCGGGAGGCTGAGGCCGGAGAATGGCGTGAACCCGGGAGGCGGAGCTTGCAGTGAGCTGAGATCCGGCCACTGCACTCCAGCCTGGGCTACAGAGCGAGACTCCGTCTCAAAAAAAAAAAAAAAAAAAGCTATAGTGAAACAAATGAATAGTTTTGAATCACATTCAAAAAAGAAAATAGAGACTATAACTAAGCCAGATTTTGCTGTCAAATTAGTTATGAAAAACCTTGGCCAGGTGCGATGGCTCACACCTGTAATCCCAGCACTTTGGGAGGCTGAGGCAGGTGGATCACGAGGTCAGGAGTTCGAGACCAGCCTGGTCAATATGGTGACACCCCCACCCCGTCTCTACTAAAAATACAAAAATTAGCCCAGTGTGGTGGCACACGCCTGTAGTTCCAGCTTCTTGGGAGGCTGAGACAGAAGAATTGCTTGAACCTGAGAGGCGGAGGTTGCAGTGAGCTGAGATTGTGCCATGGCACTCCAGCCTGGCTAACAGAGCGACACTCCGTCTCAAAAAAAAAAAAAGAAAGAAAGAAAAGAAAAGAAAAGAAAAAAGAAAAACCTTTTAGTTTCTGGATTTCAGAACTGTGGATATGAGACTACTGTCTTTTTTTTTTTTTTTTTTTTGAGACGGAGTCTCGCTCTGCTGCCCAGGCTGGAGTGCAGTGGCCGGATCTCAGCTCACTGCAAGCTCCGCCTCCCGGGTTCACGCCATTCTCCTGCCTCAGCCTCCCGAGTAGCTGGGACTACAGGCGTCCGCCACCTCGCCCGGCTAGTTTTTTGTATTTTTTAGTAGAGACGGGGTTTCACCGTGTTAGCCAGGATGGTCTCGATCTCCTGACCTCGTGATCCGCCCGTCTCGGCCTCCCAAAGTGCTGGGATTACAGGCTTGAGCCACCGCGCCCGGCACTGTCCTACATACCTTTGTATAATTATAAAGAATCTTTCCCAATAAGTTATTTAATTTCAATAACTGTAAAGGAGGTATGATTATTCAAAATCATTGTCTAAAATTATCTGTGGAAATGGACAGAATACAACTAATTTTTAATGAAAAACTGATTATTTATGTCTAATTAATTTGTAAATCACTGGTTATATTTAGCATTGTCTGCAAACTTTCTTTTGTTTTGATCAACTTAAAACAAGAAACCATACAAGGCGTTGTGAAAAGCCAACACTAATACCTTTTTCCTCACTCTGTTACCCAAGCAGGAGTATTAATGCCTTTCAATCAACAAACACTGGGTTTCTTCTTTATAACTACACACTATGATGACGGTTGGGAATTCTAATGTATCAGGTAGTACTTCTGTTTACTTAAGGAGCTTACTATCTAAAGAGCAAAACAAGTACATTTTATACTGGTTAGAAATAAAAATATGTTAGGTATATTATGTTAAAATAAATTATTCACATTGGTTTCATCTGTTTCTTCTTACCTTTTTTTTTTTCTGATGGAGTCTCGCTCTGTAGCTCAGTCTGGAGTGCAGTGGTGCGATCTCCGCTCACTGCAACCTCCCCCTCCTGGGTTCAAGCGATTCTCCTGCCTCACTTCCCGAGTAGCTGGGACTACAGGCACCCGCCACCACGTCCGGCTAATTTTTTGTATTTTTAGTAGAGACGTGGTTTCACCGTGTTAGCCAGGATGGTCTCGATCCCCTGACCTCGTGATCCGCCAACCTCGGCCTCCCAAAGTGCTGGGATTACAGGCGTGAGTCACCGCGCGTGGCCACCCAGCCTTTTTATTTATTTACTTTTTTTGAGACGGAGTCTCGCTTTGTCGCCCAGGCTGGAGTGTAGTGACGAGATCTGGGCCTGTAGCTGGGACTACAGGCGCCCGCCACCACGCCCGGCTTTTTTTTTTTTTTTTTTTTTTTTTGTATTTTTTAGTATAGACAGGGTTTCATCGTCTTAGCCAGGATGGTCTCGATCTCCTGATCTCGTGATCCGCCCGCCTTGGCCTCCCAAAGTGCTATGATTACACGTGTGAGCCACCGCGCCCAGCCTCTTTTTACCTTTAAAAATGTGTTTATGGGCCGGGCGCGGTGGCTCACGCTTGTAATCCCTGCACTTTGGGAGGCTGAGGCGGGCGGATAACGAGTTCAGGAGATCGAGACCATCCTGGCTAACACGGTGAAACCCCGACTCTACTAAAAATACAAAAAATAATTAGCCGGGCGAGGTGGCGGGCGCCTGTAGTCCCAGCTGCTGGGCAGGCTGACGCAGGAGAATGGCGTGAACCTGGGAGGCAGAGGTTGCAGTGAGCCAAGATTGCACCACTGCACTCCAGACTGGGCGACAGAGCGAGACTCCGTCTCAAAAAAGAAAATAAATTAAATAAATAAATAATAGTATGTTTATCAGAAAATTTAAAATAGGGATAATCACCATGTGGTTCTCCCAATGTGCATGCTAATAAATTTGTATGCCTTTTCTCCAAAAGAAAAAAAAGATTTTTTTTTTTTTTTTTTTTTGACAATCTCACTCTTTTGCCCAGGCTGCAGTGCAGTGGCATAATCTTGGCTCACTGCAACCTTCTCCTCCCGGGTTCCAGCGATTCTCCTGCCTCAGCCTCGCTCGGGAGCAGCTGGGACTACAGGCGCGCGCCACCACGCCCAGCTAATTTTTTGTAGAGACGGGTGTTTCGCCATGTTGTCCCAGCTGGTCTCGAACTCCTGAGCTCAAGTATCCGTCCCGCGGCCTCCCAAAGTGTTGGGATTACAGGCGTGAGTCACCGCGCAGGGCCTCACATTGTATTTCTATTGGCTAGTGCTGCTCTAAATCTTCTGTTCCTTCTGCTACACCAGGCCTAACAAATCCCTGCCAACCTTTTCCTTCCTGAAGCCTCCCTCCCTTTCTCAGCTCTGGCGATCCTGCACTGTGGTGGTTCCCCAACCACACTCATTCTCCTCAACTGGCTCCTTGCTCTTCTTCCAGCCCCTCGTTAGAAGTGTTCCTAAGAGTTTGCCTTGGCCTCCTCTTCCCCTTTCTTAGCTTAGACTTCTCCACTGCTCCAACATCAACTGGAAATCTATGGAATTGACTCCTGTTTTCAGTTCTAGTCCTGTTGATAGGACATTTTCACCTGCTGGCACTCGCAAAGTGACACTTCCAAACCACTTCCTCGCCCTCCTCTCTAAACCAGTTCTTTCTTCCTATTTCTGAGAAAGTCTCTGCCATGTTGTAAACTGAAAACTTCCTAGTCAACTTCACACTTTATTCCCTGGTCCTCAATTGGTTACCATGTCCCGTTCGTGTTTCTTCTAAAGCCTCTGCCACCACCGCGAATCGAACTCTAATCACATCTCACCTGAATTATGGAAAAGTCACCTCAATTCTCTCACCCATTCCAGCCTCCACTATAGATTAATGTGCCTAAAGCAGAGCTGACCACAACGGTGAGAAGACTCTGAGAGGGAAGTAGCAGCAAACACAAGAGGCACTGGACCTGCATGCCTCGAGACAGCCCCAACCAAGGAGAAAGCATCAGACCCCGTTTTCCGCCTCGAACGAGAGGCGTGCGGACTTCGCCCAGAGTGCCCGTCGCCCCTGGACAAGGACACACCCGGGGCGTGAGGCGCGGAGTTTCACCAGTTGCTCAAGCAGACCCAGCCCAAAACGCTTCCTCTTTCTCCTGCTCCACTCCAGTCCAGACGGCTACTAATCCCGGCCCAAAGCACCTGCGCCCTGAGATATCTTTGAGCAAACAGCATTTTCGGACCAAGGCTCCGCGGAATCTCTCTCCACCCGGCCGCGCCCGAAGCCCAAGAAACGGGCCGCCCCTCCCGGTTTCCCACACGGGGTTCCCTGGCCCCAACCCGGCCACGTCCCGCCCCTCATCTTTCAGGACACCGGCTCCGCGGCCCAGGCGGCGACAAAGGGCCGGGCCCTGCCCGCGGCCGCCCTTGTCCGCGGTGCCTTACTGTCTTCCCCGGACTCCCCATCATGCACATACGCTTAGCCGCCGCCGCCGTTGCTGCCGCCGCTCGCAGTTCAGGTTCCTTCCAGACCAGCCGCTGTTTTGTTTCCGATGTGAAACCGCGGACCCCGGAGCTGCCTGTCCCAGGCCCCGCCCGAGAACCCTCACCGGTGTCGTCATTTCCGGCTCTGGCGTCGTTGGCTGCCGGCCCACGGGGGGAGGGGAGGAGCCAGGAGGAAGGGGGCGGGGCCTCGGGCCTGGAGCAACGATTGCGGGAAGAACCCAGAGCTCCACCTTGGCGGTCCCCACCTGACGGAATCCGCCCAGAGCGTTGGCGTGGGTTGTCGGGGTTCTGAGGCTGCTCTTGAGCTGAGGACAAAAGCCCCTATATAAATTGGGCCCAGCGTGTGCTTCTCCCGGCATACAAGCGATGGCCATCCTAAATTTAACACCTGCCATTTCTGTAGGGTACCTATTTGCGAATCAGCTGCATCACAATCAAGAGAATGCTGTTAAAATTGAAAATATCTCTGTCCTCTCCGACCACCCAATGAATCAAAACTTCTGGTGGGTGGTGAGAACCTGAGAAACTGCATTTTAAACATCCTCCGCGACTCCTGCACTCCAACTTTGACAACCAGACTCTCTAGGTGGCAAGCTAACTGAGAGCAGAAAATATGTCTGGTTTGCTGGGTCACTTGATTTTTGCAGCTGCCAGTTCTTTGTCCAGTTTTGGTAAAGACAGTACCAACATCTAATTCATTAGGCAGCATACCACATTTACACATATATCCGAAAGCTAAAACTAAAAAAGGAATACTACCTTATTTAACCAAGGTGAATGGAGAAATGTCAAACACGGGTATTAAAAAAAACAAAAATGAAATTAAACGGTACATGGTATCTGGGCAAGTTACATTCTTCTGAAGTTTCTTTTAACATCCACCCCCAAGCGGCTGGGCGCAGTGGCTCACGCCTGCAATTCCAGCACTTTGAGAGGCCGAGGCGGGCGGATCATGAGGTCAGGAATTCGAGACCAGCCTGACAAACATGGTGAAACGCCGTCTCTACTAAAAAGACAAAAAAATTAGCTGGGCGTGGTGGTGCACTCCTGTAATCTCAGCTACTCGGGAGGATGCAGCAGGAGAATCACTTGAACCCATGAGCTGAGGTCGCACCACTGCACTCCAGCCTGGGCGACAGAGCAAGACTCTGTCTCAAAAAATAAAAATAAAAATAAAAAATACACCCTAAGCTATCCCTTCACATTCCTATCACATCAATCTCCAATCCCTCCCTCCCCACCCACTGCCAACCCTGCTTAAAAACATCAGATTCTAATACTTTTTACACACAAAAGCTTCATATTTAAGAACAAGGGTAGTATTTTCCATTAGCAGAACGAAAGATAAGTTGTGGGAGAAGGTTGAACAAAAAAAGATATTTTTAAAATTATTGGCCGGGCACGGTGGCTCACACCTGTAATATCTGCACTTTGGGAGGCCGAGGTGGGGGATCACTAGGTCAGGAGATCGAGACCATCCTGGCTAACACGGTAAAACCGGTCTCTACTAAAACTACAAAAAACAAATTAGCCAGATGTGGTGGCAGGCGCCTGTAGTCCCAGCTACTCGGGAGGCTGAGGCAGGAGAATGGCGTGAACCTGGGAGGCAGAGCTTGCAGTGAGTCAAGATCGCGCCACTGCACTCCAGCCTGGGCGACAGAGCGAGACTCCGTCTCAAAAATAACATAACATAACATAACAAAATAAAATAAAATAAAATAAAATAAATAAAATAAAATAAAATAAAATTCTCCACCTCCCCTACTTTAACAAGAGTAGGGATTTTAGTTTGTTCATTTACAAGTGCTCGTGCTTGTCGGCAGCACATACACATTTTACAAGTGCTGAGAACAGTGCCTGATACATAACAGTGCCTGATACATACAATAGTTCAGTATCGAACAAATATAGGCTAAAACCCATCTATTTGTGAACTACTTCAATCTGATTGCAGTCTGCTAATATTAGTAGGATGTCTTAAAATGCTGATGAACTACTCTTAGAAACAATCTACAAAATTTTGTGCAAAGATATTCATGGAATATTATATAGCAAAAAATTGGGAAACTAAATATGGTACAATAGGCCAGGCGTGGTAGCTGATGCCTGTAATCCCAGCACTTTGGGAGGCCAAGGTGGGCAGATCACCTGAGGTCAGGAGTTCGAGACCAGCCTGACCAACATGGAGAAACCCTGTCTCTACTAAAAATACAAAATAAATTAGCCAGGCGTGGTGGTGCATGCCTGTAATCCCAGCTACCCGGGAAGCTGAGGCAGGAGAATTGCTTGAGCCTGGGAGGCGGAGGTTGCAGTGAACCCAGATCACGCCACTGGACTCCAGCCTGGGCAACAAGAGTGAAACTCCGTCTCAAAAAATAAAAAAATAAAAATAAATAAATAAGGTACAATAAATTATGGTCCACCCACCTCACAGAATGTCATGAAAATTGTTCATGAATGGCTGGGCACGGTGGCTCATGCCTATAATCCCAGCACTTTGGGAGGCCAAGGCAGGAGGATCACTTAAGGTTGGGAGTACAAGACCAGCCTGGACAACATGGCGAAACCTCATCTCTATTAAAAACACAAAAATTACCCCAGCATGGTGGTGCAAGCCTGTAATCCCAGCTACTCGGGTGGCTGAGGCTTGAACCTGGGAAGCAAAGGTTGCAGTGAGATGAGTTGGCACCACTGCACTCCAGCCTGGGAGACACAGTGAGATTCTGTTTCAGCAAAAAAAAAAAATCCTGCAAGAAAAAGGCAGGCCGGGCGCGGTGGCTCAAGCCTGTAATCCCAGCACTTTGGGAGGCCGAGACGGGCGGATCACGAGGTCAGGAGATCGAGACCATCCTGGCTAACACAGTGAAACCCCATCTCTACTAAAAATACAAAAAATTAGCCGGGCGAGGTGGCGGCGCCTGTAGTCCCAGCTACTCGGGAGGCTGAGGCAGGAGAATGGCGTAAACCCGGGAGGCGGAGCTTGCAGTGAGCCGAGATCGCGCCACTGCACTCCAGCCTGGGCGACAGAGCGAGACTCCGCCTCAAAAAAAACAAACAACAACAAAAAAAGAAAAAGGCATGAGATTTTTTAAAAGAGCAAACCCTAACTTTGAATAACCAGCCTTCGGATAATTTTCTTCTCATTTTCTTTATGTCCTACTGTTAGGCCTCTGAGCCCAAGCCTGCATGTATACATCCGGCAACTGAAGAACCACAAAAGAAGTGAAAGTGGCCGGTTCCTGCCTTAACTGATGACATTACCTTGTGACATTCCTTCTCCTGGATAATAAGTCTCTGGAGCTCCCGACCAAACACCTTGTGACCCCCGCCCCTGCCAGCAAGAGCACAACCCCCTTTAACTGTAATTTTCCACTACCTACCCAAACCCTATAAAACTGCCCCACCCCTATCTCCCTTTGCTGACTCTTTTCAGACTCAACCCATTTGCACCCAAGTGAAATAAACAGCCTTGTTGCTCACACAAAGCCTGTTGGTGGACTCTCTTCACACGGACGTGCATGACATTTGGTGCTGAAGAGCCAGGACAGGAGGACTCCTTCGGGAAACCGGTCCCCTGTCCTCACCCTCACTCCATGAGGAGATCCATCTACGACCTCGTGTCCTCAGACCAACCAGCCCAAGGAACATCTCACCAATTTCAAATTGGGTAAGCAGTCTTTTCATTCTCTTCTCCAGCCTTCTCGCTACCCTTCAATCTCCCTGTCCTTCCAATTCCAGTTCTTTTTCTTTTCTAGTAGAGACAAAGGAGACACATTTTATCAGTGGACCCAAAACTCCGGCACTAGTCACGAACTTGGGAAGAGTCTTCCCTTGGTGTCTAATCACAGCAGGGACGCGTGCCTGATTATTCCCTCACATTTCAGAGGTGTCTGATCACTGCAGGGATGCCTGCTTTGATCCCTTACCTTGGTGGCAAGTACCACCACCCCCCCCCTACAACTCCAAGTCTCTACCTTCTCCTTTCTCTGGGCTTGCCTCCTTCACTATGGGCAATCTTCCACCCTCCATTCCCCCTTCTCCCTTAGCCTGTGTTCTCAAGAACTTAAAACCTCTTCAACTTACACTTGACCTAAAACCTAAACACCTTATTTTCTTCTACAACACCACTTGGCCCCAATACAAACTCGACAATTGTTCCAAATAGCCAGAAAACGGCACTTTCGATTTCTCCATCCTACAAGATCTAGATAATTTTTGTCAAAAAATGGGCAAATGGTCTGAGGTGCCTGATATCCAGGCATTCTTTTACACATTGGTCCCTCCCTAGTCTCTGCTCCCAGTGCAATTCATCCCAAATCTTTCTTCTTTCTCTCCTGTGTGTTCCTTCAGTCTCCACCCCAAGCTCTGAGTCCTTTAAATCCTCCTTTTCTACGGACTCATCTGACCTCTCCCCTTCTCCCCAGGCTGCTCCTCACCAGGCCAAGCCAGGTCCCAATTCTTCCTCAGCCTCCGCTCCCCCACCCTATAATCCTATCACCTCCCCTCCTCACACCCAGTCTGGCTTACAGTTTAATTCCACGACTAGCCCTGCCCCACCTGCCTAACAATTTCCTCTTAAAGAGGTGGCTGGAGCTGAAGGCACAGTCAAGGTTAATGCTCCTTTTTCTTTATCTGACCTCTCCCAAATCAGTGAGCACGTTTAGGCTCTTTTTCATCAAATATAAAAACCTAGCCCAGTTCATGGCCCGTTTGGCAACAACCCTTAGATGCTTTACCACCCTAGACCCAGAAGGGCCAGAAGGCTGTCTTACTCTTTTTTATTTATTTATTTATTTATTTTGAGATGGAGTTTCACTCTTTTTGCCCAGACTGGAGTGCAATGGCCCGATCTCGGCTCACCGCAACCTCCACCTCCCGGGTTCAAGCGATTCTCCTGCCTCAGCCTCCCGAGTAGCTAGGATTACAGGCATGCGCCACCACACCTGTCTAATTTTGTATTTTTAGTAGAGACAGGGTTTCTCCATGTTGGTTAGGCTGGTCTTGAACTCCCGACCTGAGGTGATCTGCCTGCCTTGGCCTCCCAAAGTGCTGGGATTACAGGTGTGAGCCACCGCGTCCAGCCCTAAGGCCGTCTTATTCTCAATATGCATTTTATCTGCTCCCAACATTAAAGAAAACCTCCAAAAATTAGATTCCAACCCTCAAACCCCACAACAGGACTTAATTAACCTCGTCTTCAAGTTGTACAATAATAGAGAGGAGGCAGCCAAGTGACAACGCATCTCTGAGTTACAGCTACTTGCCTCTGCTGTAAGACAACCCACAACCACGTCTCCAGCATACAAAAACTTCAGACATCCAAGCCACAGCTCCTCGTGGACCTTGCTTCAAATGCCAAAAGCCTGGCCACTGGGCCTCGTAATGCCTGCAGCCTGGGATTGCTCCTAAGCCGTGCCCTGTCTGTGCGGGCCCCCAGTGGAGGTCAGACTGTCGGACTCACATCGCCACTGCTCCTAAAGCTCCTGGAGCTCAAACCCAATGTTCCTTGGCCAACTCCTTCCCAGATCCCCTCAGCTTAGTGACTGAAGACTGATGCTGCCCCATCACCTCAGAAGCCTCCTGGACCATCACAGATGTTTTAGGTAACTCTTACAGTGGAGGTAAGTCCATCACCCTCTTAAACAATACGGAGGCTACCCACTCCACATTATCTTCTTTTCAAGGGCCTGTTTCCCTTGCCTCCATAACTGTTATGGGTATTGATGGCCTGGCTGCTAGACCCCTTAAAGCTCCCCAACTCTGATGCCAACTTGGACATTCTTTTTCGCACTCCTTTTTAGTTATCCCCACCTGCCCAGCTCCCTTATTAGGTTGAGACATTTTAACTAAATTATCTGCTTCCCTGACTATTCCTGGGCTACAGCAACACCTCATTGCCGCCCTTTTCCCCAGTTCAAAGCCTCCTTCACATCCTCCCCTTGTGTCTCCCTACCTTTTTTTTTTTTTTTTTTTGAGACGGAGTCTCGCTGTGTCGCCCAGGCTGGAGTGCAGTGGCACGATCTCGGCTCACTGCAAGCTCCGCCTCCCGGGTTCACGCCATTCTCCCGCCTCAGCCTCTGAGTAGCTGGGACTACAGGCGCCCGCCACCACGCCCGGCTAGTTTTTTGTATTTTTAGTAGAGACCGGGTTTCACCATGTTAGCCAGGATGGTCTCGATCTCCTGACCTCGTGATCCACCCGCCTCGGCCTCCCAAAGTGCTGGGATTACAGGCTTGAGCCACCGCGCCCGGCCGTGTCTCCCTACCTTAATCCACAAGTATGGGATACCTCTGCTCCCTCCTCAGTGACCGGTCATGCACCCCTTACCATCCCATTAAAACCTAATCACCCTTACCCTGCTCAATGCCAATATGCCATCCCACAGCACGCTTTAACAAAGTTAAAGCCTGTTATCACTTGCCTGTTACAACATGGCCTCTTAAAGACTACAAACTCTCCTTACAACTCTATCTTACCTGTCCAAAAACTGGACAAGTCTTACAGGCCAGTCCAAGATCTTCACCTTATCGACCAAATTGTCTTGCCTATCTACCCAATGGTGCCAAGCCCATATACTCTCCTATGCTCAATACCTCCCTCCACAACCCATTATTCTGTTCTGGATCTCAAACATGCTTCCTTTTCTATTCCTTTACACCCTTCATCCCAGCCTCTTCTCGCTTTCACTTGGATTGACCTTACACCCATTAGCCTCAGCAACTTATCTAGGCTGTACTGCCACAAGGCTTCAAGGACAGCCCCCATTACTTCAGTCAAGCCCTTTCTCATGATTTACTTTCTTTCCGTCCATCTGCTTCTCACCTTATTCGATCTTTTGGCGACCTTCTACTTTATAGCCCCTCCTACAAATCTTCCCCATAGGACATCCTCCTGCTCCTCCAACATCTATTCTCAAAGGGATATCGTGTGTCCCCCTCCAAAGCCCAAATTTCTTCTTCATCCATTACCTACCTCGGCTTAATTCTTCATAAAAACACACGTGCTCTCCTTGCTAATTGTGTCCGGCTAATCTCCCAAACCCCAATCCCTTCTACAAAGCAACAACTCCTTTCCTTCCTAGGCATGGTTAGGTACTTTCGCCTTTGGATACCTGGTTTTGCCATCCTGACTAAACCATTATATAAACTCACAAAAGGAAACCTAGCTGACCCCATAGATCCTAAATCCTTTCCCCACTCCTCTTTCCATTCTTTTAAAACAGCCCTAGAAGCTGCTCCCACACTATATCTCCCTAACTCATCTCAACCCTTTTCATTACACACAGCTGAAGTACAGGGCTGTGTGGTCGGAATTCTTACACAAGAGCCAGGACAGCGCCCTGTAGCCTTTTTTGTCCAAACAACTTGACCTCACAATTCTGGGGTGGCCCTCATGTTTGTGCACAGTGGCAGCCGCCACTTTAATACCTCTGGAAGCCCTCAAAATCACAAGCTATGCTCCACTTACCCTCAACAGTTCTCACAACCTTCAAGCATTAATATCCTCCTCACACCTTTCACACTTACTGTCTGCCCCTCGACTCCTCCAGCTCTATTCACTCTTTATTGAAACTCCAACAGTAACTATTGACCATGGGCCCGATTTCAACCCAGCTTCTCACTTAGCACCCAACACAAGTCCTGAACCACATCTTATACCCAGCCTGGTAAATAACAGTGAAAGATTGCTCATAGACACTCAGCGCTTTCTCATACACCATGAAAACCAAACCTCCCCCACTATGCATTTACACCATCAATCCCCATTACAACCTCTGATGGCTGCCACCCTAGCTGGATCCCTAGGACTCTGGGTACAAGACACCTCTTTTAGTACTCTTTCTCATCTTTTCACTTTGCATTTTCAGTTTTGCCTTGCACAAGGTCTCTTATTCCTCTGTGGCTCCTCTACCTCCATGTGTCTACCTGCTAATTGGACAGACACATGCACACTAGTTTTCCTTACTCCCAAAATTCAATTTGCAAACGGGACCAAACAGCTTCCTGTTCTCCTCATGACACCAACACTTCACTATTTTGTGTTTTCTTATTATTAATATAAAAAGACAGGAATAGGCCTCGCCTTACTCATCGCTGAAAAAGGAAGACTGCATATTTCTAAATGAAGAATATTGTTTTTACCTAAATCAATTTGGCCTGGTATGTGACAACATAAAAAAACTCAAGGATAGAGCCCAAAAACTCGCCAACCAAGCAAGTAATTACACTGAACCCCCTTGGACATTCTCTAACTGAATGTCCTAGGTCCTCTCAATTCTTAGTCCTTTAATACCTTTTTTCTCCTGCTCTTATTTGGACCTTGTGTCTTTCATTTAGTTTCTCAGTTCGTACAAAACCGCATCCAGGCCATCACCAATCATTCTATACGACAAATGCTCCTTCTAACAACCCCACAGTATCACCCCTTACCCCAAAATCTTTCTTCAGTTTAATCTCTCCCACTCTAGGTTCCCACACCACCCCAATCCCTCTCGAACCAGCCCTGAGAAACATTGCCCATTATCTCTCCATACCACTCCCAAAAATTTTTGCTGCCCCAACACTTCACCACTATTTAGTTTTGATTTTCTTATTAATATAAGACAGGAATGTCAGGCCTCCGAGCCCAAGCCAAGCCCAAGCCTGCGTGTATACATCCAGATGGCCTGAGGCAACTGAAGAACCACAAAAGAAGTGAAAATGGCTGGTTCCTGCCTTAACTGATGACATTACCTTGTAACATTCCTTCTCCTGGATAGTAAGTCTCTGGGGCTCCCCACCAAGCACCTTGTGACCCCTGCCCCTGCCCGCAAAAGAACAACCCCCTTTAACTATAACTTTCCACTACCTACCCAAATCCTATAAAACTGCTCCACCCCTATCTCCCTTTGTTGACTCTTTTCCAACTCAGCCCACTTGCACCCAAGTGAAATAAACAGCCTTGTTGCTCACACAAAGCCTGTTGGTGGACTTTCTTCACATGGATGCGCGTGAAACCTACATCTTTAAAAATATTTTGTTACTCTTTTTAGAGACAAGATCTCACTGTTGCCCAGTCTGGAGGATGGTGGCACAATCAAAGCTCACTGCAGCAGCTTTGAGTTCCTTGCCTCCAGCGATCCTCCCACCTCAGCCTTCCAAGTAGCTAGGACTACAGGCACATGCCACCTTGCCTGGCTTTTTTTTTTTTTTTTTTTTGTAGACACAAGGTCCTGCTATGTTGCCCTGTTTACCTTCATCTTTTTATAAATATGAACACCCAGGGAAAAGCCAGCAAGACACTGGGAAAAACAGACTACAGGAACAAGGAAAAGTAATATCCTAGACACCAAGTAAGAGTCCCAAGAAGACAGGAAATGTACATGGTGCTAAAAGACAAACTAAGGCATTGCCTCTGTGAATCCTGAAAATTTGAGACAGGTCTCAGTTAATTTAGAAAGTTTATTTTGCCAAGGTTGAGGACACCCGCCCATGACACAGCCTCAGGAAGTCCTGATATGTGCCCAAGGTGGTCGGGGCACAGCTTAGTTTTATACATTCTAGGGAGACGTGAGACATCAATCAACATATGTAAGAAGTACATTGGTTCAGTCTGGAAAAGTGGGACAACTTGAAGCGAAGGCAGGAAGACTCCAAGCTGGGAGGGGGCTTCCAGGTCACAGGTAAGTGAGAGATGAATGTTGCATTCTGTTGAGTTTCTGATTAGCCTTTTGAAGGGAGGCAATCAGATATGCATCCATGTCAGTGAGCAGAGGGGTGACTCTGAATAGAATGGGAGGCAGGTTGGCCATAAGCAGTTCCCACCTAGACTTTTCCCTTTAGCTTAGTGATTTGGGGTCCCCAAGATCCAGTTTCCTTTTACACCTCTTACATGCCCAGTTTCTCACACAGGCTCTCACCAGCCATCAGAGGAATGGTGAAGTACAAACTGGAATAGGTTGAGTGAAATTCAAGAAATTTGGAGGGCATATATAAAATACTGTTTCTGGAATCTTGATACTATAATGAAAGGAAATAGGATCTAAGATAAATTTTTTGTGTTGTTCCTCCATGTTACAGACCGGGGGAGAAATCAGATAAAAGAAATACCTGAGCAACACTCAAGAAATTGTAGAATGTAGTTAGAAAACAGTGCCACGGGGGAGAGGGTCTTCTAAATTGGGATGCATGGAGTAGTACATTCACTTACGAAAACAGGGGTAAGGTGGATTCTGTCATAAACTGGAGAGAAGGTGCCTAATAATTGTTAAAAAAAAAAAAAAAAGAAAGAAAGAGAAAAGAAAGGATTATTTGCCGGGTGCGGTGGCTCACACCTGTAATCCCAGCACTTTGGGTGGCTGAGGTGGGCAGATCACGAAGTCAGGAGTTCGAGACCAGCCTAACATGGTAAAACCCTGCCTCTACTAAAAATACAAAAATTAGCCGGGCATAGTGGCGTGTGCCTGTAATCCCAGCTACTCAGGAGGCTGAGACAGGAGAATCGTTTGAACCCAGGAAGTGGAAGGTGCAGTGAGCTGAGATCTCATCATTGCACTCCAGCCATGGTGACAGAACGAGACTATCTCAAAAAATACATCTATATATAAAAAAAAAAATTAGCTGGGTATGGTGGCATGCACCTGTAATCGCAGATACTTGGGAGGCTGAGACAGAATAATCACTTGAACCCGGGAGGCGGAGGTTGCAGTGAACTGAGATCACGCCACTGCACTCCAGCCTGGGCGACAAGAGCAAAATTCCATCTAAAAAATACATAAATAAATAAATGAAAGAAAGAAAAGGATTATTTACCAGGTGAGGGGAAAATCAAATCACTTCTGATCATTCAGTATTTTTTCAATACCTACTATAGGAATGAAGGTTGAAAAGAGCAAAAGCTGCAGTGTGTGAAAAGTAAATGACCAAATAACATTAAAGGTCCTAGACTCTGCAGTGATGCATTTCCATTTGCTTCAGAAGCGTTTGTAACTTAGGAAGAGGGACAGATAAGTGAATGATGAAATAAATGGTGGTAAAACCCAATAGTAAGTGGTAAAAGATGAAGCTGAAGGGCAGTGCATGAAAGAATTACTTGGGGGAGAGGGTTGTTAGACTAGAAAAGCTAGATCAGTCACTACTAAAGTCAGGACCTAGGCAATGGGAAAACAAAAACCAGCTCTTCACACTAATGATTCCAAAGGAATCTACCTCATTAACATCTTCACTTGAAAACAGTTTGCCTTAATTTATGCACAATGTCGCTGCCATGCTTCTTATACAGGAGGAAAGAGGAATTGTTATGGAATTAAATATTGCCATCAGGGCTTGGTGCATAGCCACATTTTATCTTATTAACTCTCACGTCATTTGAATTCTTTGCAAGTATGGGTTTCCTTAGATTGGAATCTGCTTAAAATCAGGGGCTGCCATATCTTCCTCATCTTATTCTAGCCTTAAGTTCTGAATATGTGTTGGGATTCAATCAGGCTGGTGGGAAAAACATTAAAGATAGTTACAGACACAATTCTCGGAAGGCGGAGAAGTTTGCATAGCTTCCATAATAGATATGGTTGAAGGCAACCTGATCTTTCGTTTGAAACAAATTAAAGTAGTAATAAAGGAAGGCAGAGTAGTTTACCTAGTTTGTTTACTCATATGATCCTAAGACTAATCTTAGATATACCTCTGGTGCTTAAGTGCTTTTCACTTGGGAAGTCCTTCTAATGGTGTTGACTCAAGCCTTTGTTAATTAGTCTTACTGAATAAATACAAGTCTCACTAGCTGACTGAGGCCTAGTTGCAACTGTTTACCCAACTCTCCAGGGAGTCTGTAAGCGGTGGGACACCCTCAGCTGGACTGGCAAAACAGAGTATCTGTGTGTCAGTGTATTTTATTCATCTGTCGTTGCAGGGTCAGGGTCTGTGGGCAGACCCCTACAGCTGGTGCCCCCTCTGAGGCACACTGCCGGAAATGTTTGTCACTGTTTTGTTAATTCTAAGTTCCTTCTTAACGAAGAACCTGGGCCCTCTCATTTAGAAACTTGCCTCAACAGTATATTGAACAAAATAAAACTTTGTTTTGGTACTTTTCTATCTACAGTAACAGTCAGACAAGTCTCTTCACCTGGGTACATTTACAAAACGGTAAATTGACAGGAAAAAAATTAACTTTCATGGTTTTGGATTCTACAATGTGAAATGCTCACTAGTTTTTCCTTTATCAAAAAAGCTTATGCCTGTAATCTCAGCAGTTTAGGAGGCTAAGGCTGAAGGATCACTTGAGGTTTGAAGTTGAGACCAGCCTAGACAACACACTTCATCTCCACACACACACACACACACACAATAGGCATGGTGGCATGCACCTGTAGTCCTAGCTACTCAGGTGGCTGGGACAGGAAGACCACTGAGCCCAGGAATTTGAGGCTGCAGTGAGAGCCATGATTGTGCCCCTACACTCCAGTTTTACAGGGAATCCTTGTCTCTAAACAAAAAGTTTATTTAAAAAATGTAATTACAATGGGCAAAATAGACTACGTGACCTCTAAGGCCCCTTCCACATTACTACTTCTACTGAGAATCTTCCTATTTCCCATTTCCTCTCAGTTAGCTCATCACATTTGATAATTCATACAGTATTTTGTATTTATGTCAATTGATGTTCCTGAACTCCTTGTGTAATTTTTTTTGCCACCATGAGATGACCAGCTACCAGAAATATATATATTTTTTGAGATGGAGTTTCGCTCTTGCTGCTCATGCTGGAGTGCAGTGGCGCAATCTTGGCTCTCTGCAACCTCCACCTCCTGGGTTCAAGATGCTGTCTCAAAAAAAAAAAAAAAAAAGAGTAGACAGACTCAGGAGTGTCACATTTAATTCAAACATGGCTTGAAAAGAATTTTTATTTTTGTTTCTAGAAATTATTTTTCCTGGGTATTTTAGACTGCCTTTCTTTAATTTGGCCTTCATGACTCAAGTAATGAAATGCAAAGATTCTGTCAATTAAAAATGTAAGCATTCAAATGCAAATAAATTAACATAAATATTTCAGTATTTTACTATAATCGCATTATAAAAAATCTATCAGTTTCTCAAAACGTGTGAGTTCACTTCGGTCTGTAGTATGATTGTTACATTAGTAGCTCCTGGGTTTGGTATTATCTCCCTGTTTTCTTCTTGACAGCTAGACTGTTTCTTTGCCTGCTTGGGATTCCTTCTCATACCCTTTAATCTCCAGTGACAGTCATAAATGAATTCACCATCTTTTGTTGAGCAAAACTATTTCTCAATTTCATACTTAACAGAAGACTGAAATACAACCCAGAGAAGTTTGTAATCAATTTGACATAAAACCTCTCTGCAGTCTTTTGGGTATAAATTGGGGCCATCATAAAACTTGTTAAAAAGAGTTGGGAAAATAAGCCTCATCTAAACATTGTATACCTGCTTATACTTATTTGCATTAAATTGATTCCATAAAAAAGGAGAAAAAAATGATAGTGTCTAGTTCAAACTGGCTCTCAAGCTAAATGTCTATCAGGTATTCATGCCAGATTAAAACCTGAAACAGCACTCTTCACAAAATAATCATTAGCTTACGCTTACATAGTTCACAGGGAAGTGCTATAATAAGATTCAGAATAAGTAACAACATAAAATTATCTACAGAAAAAATTTTCAGGGCTGGCTAGAAAAAAAGCCTAGAATATTAGGGTTTTCTCAGGCATAATTATGGAAGATTATGTTCATGAATATAATTATGTATATTTGCCTCAAAAAATGTTTTCCTCTTTAAAATCTACCTAAAGGAAAATTCAGCTGCATTTATGTACTCTGTTAGGATAAAATAATATTGAATAGACACCTTAAAGTGCTAATCAAAATGTGGTCCTTGGATCAGCAGGCAATGACATTAGCTGGGAGCTGTCCAGGAATGCAAAGCCTGCGGCGCCACCCCACCTCTGCTACTTCAGTGTCTCTATTTCTACAAGCACTCCTCAGATGATTTGGGGTCACATTAAAGTTTAAGAAAAACAACTTCAAACTTACCTTTCTTCCTTGTAAACAGATGTACATACTTTATTTTGTTTTTAGGGACAAAGAAAAATAGTATTCTAACTGCCAGATCAAGACTGGTTCTTAACATGTTCATGCTTTGGCCAGGCAAGGTAGCTCATGCCTGTAATCCCAGCACTTTGGGAGGCTGAGGCGGGTGGATCACCTGAGGTCAGGAGTTCGAGACCAGCCTGGCCGACAAGGTGAAATCCTGTCTCTACTAAAAATACAAAAAATTAGCCGGGCGTGGTGTTGGGCGCCTGTAATCCCAGCTACTCAGAAAACTGAAGCAGAGAATCTCCAGAACCCGGGAGGCGGAGGCTGCAGTGGGCCGAGCTCGTGCCATTGTACTCCATCCTGGGCGACAAAAGCACAACTCCCATATCACCAAAACAAACAAAAAAAAACACACATAAAAAAACAAAAAACAAAAAAAACACCCTCCCTTCAACCAAAAAGAAAAAAACACCAAAAAAAGATTTTCATGCTCTTTATATAACAATTTGAAAGGGCAAAACGAATTCATACTGTATAAGGTTTTCAAACTAAAATTAATTCATGGGTTTATGGTAAAATTAACCCACAAAGTTCAAGCAACTTAATAGAAATTTCTGATGTGTATTTCCAGACACTAGAATATGCCTGTTTAATGGCTAATTCTTTATATATACAATTCTAAAAAACAAGCAACTCTGACAATCTAAAGACTTTTACTGAAGCTTGGTTACAAAACATGATTTAAACTGGCATTAAGCGATTAACAGTTTCTACCACATTTATTATAACAATTTTCACTCTGCTGCCGAAACTTTAATATACGAACTTGCACAAATTCATATATTTAGTTGAGGTCCTGCCGCAAACCTCACTGGAGATGTTATGCAGTACACAGTACATCTCCCCAAAGGTTTCAGATTAAGAGATCTCCCTTGTTTTTAGAGTGGCCCTTTAAGATAAGTATAGTTGACAGAGCAGGAGAAGAAACCAAGCAAAGAAAATCAAATCTACCTGAATAAACCTTCATGTTAATAGTGGCTAAATAAAAACAACATAATATGATGCCTTAGAAACAGCAACTGTGCAGTACGTTAAGAAAAGACAGACATGGCCAGGTGCGGTGGCTCAAGCCTGTAATCCCAGCACTTTGGGAGGGCGAGACGGGCAGATCACGAGGTCAGGAGATCGAGACCATCCTGGCTAACACAGTGAAACCCCGTCTCTACTAAAAAAAATACAAAAAACTAGCCGGGCAAGGTGGTGGGCGCCTGTAGTCCCAGCTACATGGGAGGCTGAGGCAGGAGAATGGCGTAAACCTGGGAGGCGGAGCTTGCAGTGAGCTGAGATCTAGCCACTGCACTCCAGCCTGGGCGACAAAGCGAGACTCCGTCTCAACAAAAAAAAAAAAAAGAAAAAAAGAAAAGACAGACACAATAAACTGCTCGAACAAGGTCAGGCTGGGGGTGTGTCTGAGAAAAGACTGAAAAATAAACGAAAATGGCAAGGGGCATCTTTTCTGAAATTTTCCGTCGAGAAACCAGAATTTAAAATAAAAAAGAGGCATTTCCATAGATGTATAGTAGATTTATCCAAAATAATGTAAATGGCTTCCTTGACCTTTAGATACCAATAGTCATAAAAATCAAGTCCATAAAAAATTCAGCCCATATTTTTAAGTTTTCTAGTATGCACCACACAATTACAACATGATGCCATTTATTTACATGATTCTGAAAGAACATGAGTCCCCAGGATCAAATATATACATTTTTAATATTTGAAATATTTACATAATGGAACCACATCAGGGTTCGAGGGTAAGAACAGTGTTTTCAAATGTCCTCTCGAGGTGTGTTAAAAAAAAAAAAAAAAAAAAAAATCCAGTAATCCAAAGCTCACATTATGCTTTTCTAACAGGCCAATCTTTACCTTTCTTTTAAATAAGTATTCAGACATGGGAACAGCTGCATCTAATTTGTGTGAAAAGCTGTTTAAAACTTGTTACATTTTCAGGTAATTTTACTCCCTGGTGAAATTCTGATCTACAACAAAGAAAGCCCCAGGAATTTCTCTCAGCACATCATCAGTATAGTTTTAAACACTAATGAGCCAAGGTAAAACAAGATATAAACCTTCTACAAGACAAAAATGAAAACAAAAAGTTAGTGGTTGGTAACTGCCTTGAATGATTTACCTTTATCCTTAAATAAGATGTAAACTTACAAATTGCCGAGCAGAATACCTATCATGTTTGTAAAACTCTCATTGTCTGTCAATTTGCCTAATTTTACTTCATTTTTTTGTTTTGTTTTAAAGGGGGTTTTCACTTATACTTTTGGTGTGATGAATTTTTTGTTAAATAAAGGGATATAATAGATTTCAACTAAGGACCAATTAGTGCAAAAATGCATTAAATACAACTCTCCAGTATTTTAGGATATGCCTCATTTCTGAACAATAAAATTAAAGGGAAAAATCACTATGATCCACATTCCTTTAAAAGAGAAGCTGAAGCAGCCAGCTTATTAAAAAGAAAACCCCATCCAGTTAGCAGACTATTGCTCACGATACGAGAATACCATGCTCTGGGAAACTAATAACCTAATTATAACAGACATTTTAGGTTGGAACAGTATCATTTTTCCTTTACAATTCTATTCTTTAATTAGGAAATGTTTTAAGGACCCCACCAAAGCAAATTAGGGAAAAGAAAGACTTTTACACATACATTCACAAACACATTCATACAGAAATACAGTAGGAATGGATTGTCTGCTAATTTTTGCATTCCAATTTTAAACTCCATGCCTTCACAAGGGCTTGCCATTTCTGATCAAAAGAGAGTGGGAGTGGTTAATAGTTCATGACTGGTGTTTTCAATTAAAATTGTTCATGTTGGTTCCTATACAGTACATTTCAATATTAAGTGCAATTCTGCAAAATAATTGGGGAGTCGTTTTAATATTTACAAGAAACAAATCAGCAGAACAAGATTATTATTAGATAGGCTGTGTACAGTAGCTGCGGCTTATAAAACATACCAGTAATTTGTACCTGGAGAATATAAAGAGAACCAAGGATTCAGATGACTTTACAACCAAGGGAGTACACAGGGCAACAACAAATTAGAGGACCAAAAAATTCACATTTTCTACAATAAAAAAAAATTACAAATCTCACAATGTCTTCAAAGACAAAGAAAAATTCAAAGTCCTTAAAAGGGTGGCGAAGAAGAAACCTGAAATGGAACTCTTAATATAAAAAGTTTTACTTCACAAGACCAATTTTCTTGGCTTCTGTTTCATATATCAATAATCTCCACATTTTGACTATAAAAACTTCTGCTTCTTCATCAAGTACCTAAAGAGGAAACAAAACAGCAACACATGTAAGAGAAGCAATCATCAACATCTGCCAACAACAGTGACCAGTATAAAGTTTTTTATCCACTGACAATAAGCACTTATTACTTAAATGCTAGTTAAGATTGGTTTAGTGGTGGGGCACGGTGGCTCACACCTGTAATCCCAGCACTTTGGGACACTGAGGCGGGCAGATAACAAGGTCAGGAGATTGAGACCATCCTGGCTAACACGGTGAAACCCCATCTCTACTAAAAATATAAAAACTTAGCCAGGCGTGGCAGCCTGTGCCTGTATTCCCAGCTGCTGGGGAGGCTGAGTCAGGAGAATGGCGTGAACCCGGGAGGTGGAGCTTGCAGTGAGCCAAGATCACGCCACTGCACTCCAGCCTAGGCGACAGAGCAAGACTCCATCTCAAAAAAAAAAAAAAAAAAAAAAAAGTTTTAAGGTTGTTTTGAGGGGATAAATGAGATTCTGTATTGTTATTACATAGTTGTATATTTCGTTCTTCTTAAATTACTACGTTCTTTATAACACGTATTTGTTTTCCTTAGAAAGTAGTTTTACTTTCAGTAAAATGACTTAAAGAAAATTTGTCCAGTGTGAGAAATGTATTATTAATAAATAGTAAATGGGCCGGGCACAGTGGCTCACACCTGTAATCCCAGTACTTTGGGAGGCTGAGGCAGGCGGATCACCTGAGGTCAAGAGTTCAAGACCAGCCTGGCCAATATGGCAAAACCCCATCTCTCCTAAAAATACAAAAATTAGCTGGGTATGGTGGCAGGAACCTGTAATCCCAGCTACTTGGGAGGCTGAGGTAGGAGAATCGCTTGAACCTAGAAGGCGGAGGTTGCAGTGAGCCAAGATCATGTCATTGCACTCCAGCCTGGGCAACAAGAGCGAAACTCCTCGTCTCTAAATAAATAAATAGTAAATGTAAATTACCAACAACAAAAAAAATCATTCAAAATTCCATGGCTTACTAAACACAAACAGTACAATATTTTTGTGATCCCCCTTTTATTCTTTTATTTTACCTTTACAGATACTGCATTTATACATGTCTGACAAAACTACTTCCCAAGGAAACCACATGCTTTTCATAAAGAACATAGTAATTTAAAAAGAACTAAACAAATACACAATTACATAACAATACAGAATTTCATTTATACCCCAAAACACAACCTCACAAACTTTTTTTTTTTCCCTGGAAACAGGATCTCTCTTGTCACCCAGCCTGGAATACAGTGGCGTGATCATGGTGCACTGCAGCCTTGACCTCCCAGCCTCAAGTGATCCTCCCACCTCAGTCTCACCAGTAGCTGAGACTAGAGGTGTGCACCACTACTCCTGGCTACATTTTTGTGCTTTTTAAATAGAGACAGGGTCTCCCTGTGTTGCCCAGGCTGGTCTCAAACTCCTGGGCTCAAGCAATCTGCCCACCGTGGTCTTCCAAAGTGCTGGGATTACAGGTTTGAGCTGCTGTGCACAGCCCAACCGTGCCATCTTAACTAGCATTTATTGTGTACTCGACACTAAAGTGAACATTAAATGAGGATATAAGTAGTACAGTGTTCAGAATACAGTAAACAGAATAAGCAAACACAATCATCATCACGGGGCACACATGACTACTAAGTAACAAGTCTTCCAGTGGTGGACGAGGAAATTGTCTTCCTCTCTACTTGTGAATTAGGGTCCTTGTGTCCCCATCACTATTCCTGCCATCATCCCATACACACATCTGGCCCTCTACATTATGGCTGCTGTGAGGTGAAATGGACTACTCTGCTCCCTTCTAAAGGGGGCAGCTATGACTGTGCTCCAGAAGTGTGGCCTAGAGTTGCCAGGTCTTCATAGAGGAGGCTTGTGGTAGGAATTTAGAGTACTCAATCTCTAGTCAGACTACATAGGTTCAAATTCTCTAGTCAGACTACATAGGTTCAAACTGCAGTGCTGCCTCTTACTCAGCGATAGGTCCTTGGTTGGGTTACTTAACCTGAGCCTCAGTTTCCTCATCTCTAAAGCGGAGGGGATGTAGCTACATACCATAGCAGTAGGTACTAAGTGGAAATTAAAAGAGATGGTATGTAGTTAAGTGCTCTGAAAAGTGTCTGGTATATAACAAGTACTTAATAAATACCTAGGAGAAGGCTGGGCACAGTGCCTCACGCCTCTAATCCCAGCACTTTGGGAGGCCTAGGTGGGCAGATCACCTGAGGTCAGGAGTTTGAGACCAGCCGGGCCAACATGGTGAAACCCATCTCTACAAAAATTACAAAATTTAGCCAGGCGTGGCTAAATTTTAGTCTCTACAAAAATACAAAAATTAGCCAGGCGTGGAGGTGGGCACCTGTAATCCCAACTACTTGGGAGGCTGAGGCAGGAGAACTGCTTGAACCCAAGACGTGGAGGTTACAGTTAGCCAAGATCATGCCACTGCCACTCCATACAACAGAGCAAGACTCTGTGTCAAACAAACAAACAAAAGAAATTAAAAATAAAAAAGAAGAAATTTGTCGCTTTCTCAATGATGGCAATTAATTAAAGAACTTTTGATCAGATTTCTATGAGCCAGATTTGACCTTCGTTTAAGAACTCTGTTGTAACACTAATCCACATCTGAGTCACACTTCAGGGAGATGTAGGCACAAAATGCAACCAAACTTCATTTAATTTACATAAAATGAAAAAGATACAATAGAAAGAAGTCAGACTTTTGTTCAGAGTAAAACAGTACTCAGGCTAAAAATTCAGTCTCCTCATTTATTCAAGAAATATTTACAAGGCCCCTGAGCTTTTTAGCGGAGCTGTTTGACAACACTAGCTCAACTGGTTTCCTCTCATTCTAATCAACAATGAGCCACAAAATCATAAACAGTGGTCTAAATACACTCCAAATATCAATGTATTACAACAGATCAAAAAATCTAAAATTAACACTGACATGTAATCTTTACTGTGATAGGAACTCTGCTGAGGCCAAACACTGCAACACTGTTTCATTTAAAACATGTCTTCACTCAGGCCTAACTAGGACACCCTCTATTCCAAGAAAAACAGGGCTGGAAGCTTCAGGAAAGTTCAGAATCCAGCCCTGAGGACTGAAATCTATTCACATTTCTCCTTTCCTCTGAGGCAATGAAGTTTTCACAAATGTTTTATCAGGTGTTCTAAACGACAGCTGCATCAAGCTAGCTAGGCAGCAGAATAACATTCTAAAACCAGAATGTTATCTGGCTTTAGACACCATAAAATGCCTGGCCACAAAGCAGCTTGAACTCACAATTCTTCTTTTTGACTATAAACCCCACTATGTCCCTCCCTGACATCTTTGGTGGCAGTTCCAACTGCAAGTACTGCCAGTCATCTACCATTTCATATCATGTTTGATGATCCTTACTCATCTTCCCATTGCTGCCTTCTCGCTCTGCCCTTTGGACTCCTGTTCTATTTTATACTACACACCAACAACTAAATTAGGGTTTCCTCCTCTGTCTCCTAAAGCCCTGGCACTTCTCGGGCAGTCTCTCACTCTCAATGTCAGTCTCCACAGGAATGACTGGTGGGTCTTCGCTGTTTCCTTCTTGGCAAAAAAAATAACAACTCCATGGACGTTCATGAGCTCTCACCACCTTATCCATTGCAAGAGCAGCTATCTGGCAAGTATCTTATCTTCCCCCCACTTAAATGAGTGCTCTGGCAACTATTTCCAGTATTTCTCTCCAATCTGACTCCCAATACCCAGGAATTTCCCACAGTCATACTGTGCACCTTGCCATCGTCTGGACTGACCTATCACACAGACTTGAACTTTCTACACTCTGACCATAACCTCTTCTTTCAGTTGTTTTATTACAATTCACCTTCCACAACTTCACTGGAACCACTAGTCCTTAATTCATTCAAACCACCAGCTCCATTCAGGTATTATTTTCTTCTCTTCCTAACTTGGAGATCATAGTTCATTCATTCTCTTGCTCAACCTTTACCATCAATTATCTTTTCCTTTCCTTGTCTCACAAAATCAGTGTTAACTAAATGCTACCACTGACTGTAATCCCAAATTAAATGCAACGAGGATTTGACATTCACTGTCAGTACAACAAGTGTTTGGATACCTGTCCAAAAACCAGCATATATATACAATCTTGTGGCCAAAAAGAAGGAAATAGTGTCCTTTACAGGGTCATGGATGGAACTGGAGGCCACTATCCTTAGCAAACTAACACAGGAACAGAAAACCAAATACAGCATGTTCTCACTTATAAGTGGGAGCTAAATGATGAGAAAACATGAACCAAGAGAGAGGAACAACACACAAGGTGGCCTATCGTAGGGTGGAGGGTGGCAGGAGGGTGAGGATCAGGAAAAATAACTAATGACTACTAGGCTTAATACCTGGGTGATGAAATAATCTGTTCAACAAACCCCCAGGCACAAGTTTACCTATATAACAAAACTGCACATGTATCCAACTTAAAAAACACACACACATACACACACACAACTACATGTCTCAGTTTCTGTGGTAATCCCTGTGATGCTTAACCTAACTGCTATCAATGCCATCAGATGTTCTATCTCCTCTACCTCCATTATCGTTTCTACATATCTAATTCAAACAAGTACATCAAGGTTTCAGTATCTGTATATCTGTCTCTCTGCTACTACAGGTCATTTGTTCTACATTATGCTTCTAGCACATTGTGCTGGGCATAGGGAAAACATGAATGGAACTGGTGGAAAAGAATAAAGCCCTATTTATTTATTTAGAGATGGGGTCTCACTCTGTCACCAGGCTGGAGTGCAGTGGTGCAATCTCGGCTCACTGCAACCTCCACCTCACAGGTACAAGTGATTCTCCTGCCTCAGCCTCCCCGAGTAGCTGGGAATACAGGTGCACGCCACCATGCACAGCTAATTTTTGTATTTTTCATAGAGACAGGGTTTCACCATGTTGGTCAGGATGGTCTCGATCTTTTGACCTTGTGATTCACCCGCCTCAGTATCCCAAAGTACTGGGATCACAGGCATGAGCCACTGCACTCAGCCCCTCAAGTTTTAATTCAGGCCTAAAAAAGATTCTGGAACAAAGGCAGGAAGTGAATCAAATTCAAAAGTGAGTTTATATAGATGTTAATTAAAATATTAATAATAGTGCATTTCTGGCCAGGTGTAGTGGCTCATGTCTGTAATCTCAACACTCTGTGAGGCTGAGGCAGGAGGATCACTTGAGCCTAGGAATTCAAGACTACCCTGGGCAACATAGTGAGACCCCATCTATATTTTAAGACAAAAAAAAATTTTTTTTTTTTTTAATTAAAAGAAATAAAAATAGTGAATTTCTAACTTACCATAGCAACATCATCTAAAATGCTCTGGGGTGAACTATGAGCCATAACCTAAAAGAGAAAAATAATTGTCACATTAAAAATAAATAAAAATTAACAATATAGTCAAGAAATTTTAAGGTATGAATCCTCAAATTCAGACAGGAGTTTCTTGTGATTAAGGAACCATTCTATAAATGTTTTAATTTTCAGAATATCATTCTTCAATGAAAGAGGCACCAAAACCTGGAATCTTAATCTCTATAGCCGTCTGTAGTCTAATTTTAAGTCAAATCTGACACAAGTTTGTTTTTTTTTTTTTTGAGACGGAATCCTGCTCTGTCACCCAGGCGCAGTGATGCTATCTCAGCTCACTGCAAGCTCCGCCTTCTGGGTTTACGCCATTCTCCTGCCTCAGCCTCCCCAGTAGCTGGGACTACAAGTGCCTGCCACCAAGCCCGGCTAATTTTTTGTATTTTTAGTAGAGATGGGGTTTCACCGTGTTAGCCAAGATGTTAGCCAGGATGGTCTCAATCTCCTGACCTCGTGATCCGCCCGCCTCAGCCTCCCGAAGTACTGGGATTACAGGCATGAGCCACCGCGCCCGGCCTTGACATAAGTTTTAATGCCACAATAATTACAAGTTAGAGAAGGCAGAGTAAATTTACTGTTCATATCAAAAGAGCACTGCTAGCAGAAAAATACCTTAGCTATACCTTTATAGAAATACGGTGTTTCTACTATGTTAACTGTTTTATTAAAGTTAAGACTATGTTTTCAGGAGACAATGGGAAGATATACCTTAGTGGTTAAGAGCATGGGTTTCAGAGGCTAGACTCAGTATACAACATAGCCAAGACACAACTTCTCCTTAAACCTCAATTTCTTCATGTATAAAATGGGTATAACATTCATGACAGACACATTCTAACAGTGTTATGTTAAAAGAAGTTTGTTTTTTTTTTGAGACAGAGCTTTACTCTTATCGCACAGGCTGGAGTGCAATGGTGCGATCACAGCTCACTTCAACCTCCGCCTCCCGGGTTCAAGTGATTCTCCTGCCTCAGCCTCCAGAGTAGCTGGGAATACAGGGGCCCACCATCATGCCCACCCTATTTTTGACTTTTTAGTAAAGACGGGGTTTTACCATGTCGGCCGGGCTGGTCTCGAACTTGTGACCACAAGTGTTCTGCCCCGTTGGCCTCCCAAAGTGCAGGAATTACAAGGCTTGGGCCACCACTTTGCTAACATTTTATAGAACTTTATCTTCGGCTAGCGTGATGGCTCACGCCTTGTAATCCCTGCACTTTGGGAGGCCAACGCAGGCAGATCACTTGAGGTCAGGAGTTCGAGACCAGCCTGGCCAACTTCACTGGTGAAACCCCGTCTCTACTAAAAATATAAAAAATTAGCCTGGTGTAAACCAAACACTGCATGTTCTCACTCACAAGTGGGAGCTGAACAATGAGAACACATGGACACAGGGAGGGGAACATCACACAGCTGGGCCTGTCCCGGAGTTGGGGGCTAAGGGAGGGAGAGCATTAGGAGAAATACCTAATGTAAATGATGGGTTGATGGGTGTAGCAAACCACCATGTTACACCTATGTAACAAACCTGCACATTCTGCATATGTACCCCAGAATTTAAAGTATAATTTAAAAAAAAAAGAAAGAAAGAAAGAAAAAAAAAATTAGCAGGGTGTGGTGGCATGTGCCTATAGTTCCGGCTTCTCAGGATCCTAAGGCAGGAGGATCACTTTAGGCTGGGCATTCAAAGCTGCAGTGAGCCATGATTGCGCCACTGCACTCCAGCGTGGGGGACAAAGCAAAACTCCGACTCAAAACAAAAAACAGCAACAACAACAAAAAACAAACAAAACACAATATCTGCCGAGAACACAGCCTGTCAGTCAATAAACACTGATCGTTACTATGATACGAAACGAACTATTTTCATCCTATCCAAAGGATGGGTGACTGACAAAGGAGTTGATAGCAAAAGCTACTGGCTATGTCCATAAAATCTCAACATAATTATTCTAACCAAGACAAGAAGAAGATGGCATAGCATTCTCAGGGGCAGAAAGAGAGCACACAATTGGCAGTAACCAACAATTCCACCCTCCTTAACCCACAGAAAGAAAAACACGTGGTGTGCAGAGTCTGAAGTTAGATGGAAGGGTTCATTAAAACAGACATAAATCTGCATCCACTGCAGTGAATAATGAAACACACCAAAAATAAAAATAACTTCTAAAAAGCAGATATAAATCACTTAATTGAACCTAAACCATCATGCAACTTGACTCTGTAAAATTTCTGCTCTTTTAAAAAGTGTCTAATATTTTAATATATAAAATAAAAGCTGGCATGGAAGAGAATAGAAGACCAACCTTAGAACAAACAAAATCAACTAATGTAGCTTCCTCTTCACCTATATATTCTATGATTTTCTTATTAATCCATGGTCTAATTCGACGTTCCATCAGTATCTACAAAACAAAGCATGGTTACTGAATTAAAGAATTGTAACTTGCGATCACAGTTATTAAAGCTTCATGATTTTTCCTGAGACTAAAATATGTTAATTCACAAGTTGAACTAAGACAGATATGTATCAAGATACAATCATCTGCTTTTAATAAGTCTTCAAGTACCACCAAAAAATTTTCCATTATTACTAATTTCTTGACCATGGCATTGAGTTGGTGTCAAGATGATCATCCCTACTTATTTGTCATTAATAGAATCAAACGAGGTTTTTTTTCCTTCAAATGAATTTTTATGGCATATTCCAACTGTTCCCAATAACATGATGAAATATAATTTCCTACTCACAGAATCCACAATAGACCAATCCAGGGGATAAGCGAAGAGCTCAGGTTTGGCTGTAGGGATTTTCTCAATGAGACTCTTAATGTGTTTACGCTTTTCTTCAGTGTTTACAGTGCCTTTGGCTGCATTTTTATCATCTTCACCATAATCCAAGGGAACCAGTTTCCTTTTTCGGGGTACGTCATCACTGTCTTCATCCTCAAATTTGTTAAAGACACTATCTACAGGCAGTTTCTTTCTCTTCACAGAATTAGGCTGACCAGGACTATTGGAAGCACCTACAGTAAAAACACTCTCTTAGCATGATGACTTAATTTCCAAATGTTTCATTTTACAACCCACCATCCCTCAAAAGCAATGCAAAATATACTTCCACAAATCTTAGAGAAAGATCCCAACTGTAAAAAATAACTCACTACTCACAAGTGCTAGAAAATTAAACTTTTCACTTCTTCTCAGAACTCGAGGCAGCTGCAGATATAGGAGCACTAGTAAAACTATGAAAACAATCGTGAGCTAGAAAGGCATTTTTTAGTAATCTTCTATCTACCTAACCAAGCACAAATATATATTTTTTTCCTTAAAGCACAATACAGGTATTTGCAGGGGTGAAGGGAAGAAAATAAAGAAGGAAGGAAATGCTAACGTACCCAGTTTAAGACTTAGTCCTATTTTTGGCCTATGCTCCTCAGGTTGCTGTTGATCTGGTGAGTTTTCATGAGGAATAATAATACCACAGGGAGACTCATCCCCAGGAGTGTTAGGTGTTGCATTGCCACTGGCAGAGGAAACAGACGGAGCAGAGCTGATGGGCCTCAGAGTAGGTTTCAGACAAGGCTTTTGCTCTGGCTCCTCTTCCTCTTCCATGGGTTCTTCTCGTTTTTCTTCTTTTTCTTGCTTTTCTTCTTCCTCCTCTTCTGATTCTGGCTCTTGCTTTATTTGTGGCTGCCTGCGCCTCTCAGCCTCTTGTTCCATCTAAAACCAAAACAATAATCTGATTAACTACAACTCTACACCATTCAACTTGATTTTTGTTTTACATTATCTCTTGTAAAATGTCTTTATGAAAAGAGAAAAAGCCAGGCGTGGTGGCTCACGCCTGTAATCCCAGCACTTTGGGAGGCCGCGGCAGGCAGATCACCTGAGGTCAGGAGTTTGAGACCAGCTTGGCCAACATGGTGAAACCCTGTCTCTACTGAAAATACAAAAATTAGCCAAGTGTGGTGGTGTGAGACTGTAATCCTAGCTACTCAGGAAGCTGAGGCAGGAGAATCGCTTGAACCTGGGAGGTGGAGGTTGCAGTGAGCCTCGCAGAATTGCACTACAGCCTGGGCAACAGAGCAAGACTCCATCTCAAGAAAAAAAAAAAAGAAAAAGAAAAAGAAAAAAAAAAAGGACATGGGCAGTGGCTCAAACCTGGGTAAAACAGGAAAACCCCATCTCTACAAAAAAGTATAAAGAAGTTAGGCACTCTGCTCATACTTGTAAGTGTCCCAGACACTCAGGAGGCAGAGGCCTGAGGACCACTTGAGCCCAGGAGGCAGAGGGTGCAGTGAACCAAGATTCCACCACTGCACTCTAGCCTAGGCAACAAAGCCAGACTCTGTCTCAGGAAAAAAAAAAGGCCGGGCACGGTGGTTCGCGCCTGTAATCCCAGGACTCTGGGAGGCCAAGATGGGCGGATCACTTGGGGTCAGGAGTTCAAGACTAGCCTGATCAACATGGTAAAACCCCGTTGCCACTAAAAATACAAAAATTAGTCAGGAGTGGTGGCGCATGCCTGTAATCCCAGCTACTCGGGAGGCTGAGGCAAGAGAATTCCTGGAGCCTGGGAAGCGGAGTTTGCAGTGAGCTGAGATGACACCACTGTACTCCAGCCTGGGCGACAGAGCGAGACCCTGTCTCAAAAAAATAAATAAATAAAAATAAAAATACAGGCCGGGCGCAGTGGCTCAAGCCTGTAATCCCAGCACTTTGGGAGGCCGAGACGGGCAGATCACGAGGTTAGGAGATCGAGACCATCCTGGCTAACACGGTGAAACCCCGTCTCTACTAAAAGATACAAAAAATTAGCCGGGCAAGGTGGTGGGCGCCTGTAGTCCCAGCTACATGGGAGGCTGAGGCAGGAGAATGGCGCGAACCCGGGGGGCGGAGCTTGCAGTGAGCTGAGATCCGGCCACTGCACTCCAGCCTGAGCGACAGAGCGAGACTCTGTCTCAAAAAAAATAAAAATAAAAATAAAAATACAAATACAAAAATTAGCCAGGCAAGGTGGCATGCACCTGTAATCCCTAATACTAACCAGCTACTTGGGTACCTGAGGCAGAAGAATTCCTTGAACCCAGGAGTCAGGGGCTGCAGTGAGCACAGATCACACTATTGCACTCCAGTGTGGGCAAGAGAGCGAGACTCCATCTCAAAAACAAAAAAAACAAAACAAAAAACAAAAAAGGAAACAGCTTTATTTTAAAAACAAAATACTGGCCGGGTGCGGTGGCTCACGCCAGTAATGCCAGCAGCACTTTGGGAGGCCGAGGTGGGTGGATCACCTGAGGTCAGGAGTTCGAGACCAGCCTGGACAACATGGTGAACCCCTGTCTCTACTAAGAAAACATAAAAAATTAGACAATCCCAGCTACTCCAGAGGCTGAGGCAGGAGAATCGCTTAAACCCGGGAGGCAGAGATTGTAGTGAGCCGAGATCACGCCCATTGCACTCCAGGCTGGGTAACGAGAGTGAAACTCCATCTCAAAATAAATAAATAAAAACAAAATACTTTGAATGGCAATAGAGAAGGAATTTAAATCACAGAAAGTAAGTGTCAGAGCAAATTATAGGAAGAACAGGTTCAACTATAGAAATAACAGATTCTAGCAAAGTGGCATTAGAAGACATACAATAGGCCGGGCGCAGTGGCTCAAGCCTGTAATCCCAGCACTTTGGGAGGCCGAGGCGGGCAGATCACGAGGTCAGGAGATCGAGACCATCCTGGCTAACATGGTGAAACCCCGTCTCTACTAAAAAAATACAAAAAAACTAGCCGAGCGAGGTGGCGGGCACCTGTAGTCCCAGCTACTCTGGAGGCTGAGGCAGGAGAATGGCGTAAACTGGGGAGGTGGAGCTTGCAGTGAGCTGAGATCCAGCCACTGCACTCCAGCCTGGGCGACAGAGTGAGACTCCGTCTCAAAAAAAAAAAAAAAAAAGAAAAAGAAAAAGACATACAATAGAATGGCCAGGTGCAGTGGCTCATGCCTGTAATCCCAGTACTTTGGGAGGCCGAGGCCAGTGATCACTTGAGGTAGACCAGCCTGGCCAACATGGTGAAACCCTGTCTCCAACTAACAACACAAAAATTAGCTGGGCGTGGTGGCGGGCACCTGTAATCCCAACTATGTGGGTAGTTGAGCCAGGAGAATAACTTGAACCCAGGAGGCAGAGGTTGCAGTGAGCTGAGATCGCACCACTGCACTCCTGCCTGGGAAGACAGAGCCAGACTCCATTAAAAAAAAAAAAAAGACATACATAGAAAACAAATGAATAAGACATCCGCAGGATGTTTAGAATGAAGTTGTAAATCAACTAATACTGACAACTTGTGTAATTAAAGTACTAATAACGTTCCACAAAATAGCACGTTACATGGAGCATAAAATGCATTTCCCTTAACTATAAATTAAACTGCATCATAGTTGGCTTTAAGATGACATGATAACCTTAAAACAAAATCATGTGGATGGTGTATAGTATCTTACCCTCTGGAGCTCTGCATCTGGATCTGGATGCCCTTCTGCCAGAAGGCGCTGCCTGATTTCCTCAAGCTCCTCCTTCTCTCTCTTCCTATCTCGTTCATCTGCTTCCATTTCCTTTTCTCTATCACGCAATCTTTTCTGAAGAGCACTTCCTCTGTAAAAGTGAATGATAAAAGGCTTCATTTAATACTCAGATCATTGAGCAGTACACATGACATCTCCCACAGCACCTCTTTTCAATACTACAACCTGCATGCTAAGAGGTTAAAGAATGTCTTAATGTTCCATATTTATAGAACACACCAGAGTGTGTTCTCTACCTGTACATGTATAACAAATAAGCATTATCTTGTCATTTACCACTACATTCCCTTCATCCTTAAAGTCATTCTAATAAATGTTTAAAGAAGTAAAATAGTCGCTTTCAGAAAGGCAGCTCACATTTTGTGCCTATTTCACAAGGAATACCCAACAAATAATTTTCGTTTTCCTAGATACCAACCTAAAAAAATATATAAAGTAGCATTAGTAGCACTGAGAGTTCTGTATCCTCAATTTATTCACTTGTAAAAAATATCTCAGAAAGTAGTGCAGAATCAACAGAAAGCAGAGGTTCTCTCCTATCTAGCAGTTCATTACTTCTCAGAATGTTGACGTTATACATTGCCACTTTATGCTTCTAGCCTTCAATAATTTTACTGATTTCATGGCATTTTCTACAAAGCCAAATCCCTGGCACTCTTTAAATTTAAGCAACTAATTACAATGTTTTAATTATTTTGGCTATATTGTATTAAACTATATTAAATATCTTCACTATGATTGTATCATGTCAGACAAATTAGATAAAATACTACAGATAAAACAGAACTATAGATAAAATAGTATCAAGACACTGTCTATATCCCCAGGGAACTTACAGTTTGGATGGAAGGAAGAGCAAAACAAGCAATTTTGCTATAATGTCATAAATACTAGAATGAGAGTAGTTTGAAAATGCCATGGGAACAAAGAATGAGAGAAGGCAGTTGTCACACTCTTACTTCACAATAATGTATCAATTTGGAGATGGGGTGAGAGACAGAGGTCAAACTGCTAGGAGACCAAAATTTCTAGACAAATCCAGATAGTTACAGAGATTAGTTGTAACTTGCTATAAAAATTGGACCTAGGAGACAGGTGTGGTAGCTCACACCTATAGTCCAACCTACTCAAGAGACTGCAAAGGGAGGATTGCTTGAGCCCAAGAGTTCAAGGTTACAATGAACTATGATCATGCCACTGCATTCCAGCCAAGGTAAGACCCTGTCTCTAAAAAACATCAAGAAAAATTTTTAAAAATCAGACCTATTTACAACACACAAAGATAAAAATAGTATTATTTGATATAATACTATCATGGGCTCCCCTACTGCACAAAAGATGCATAGAAACGTTGATACTTTTCTGATAGGTCTTTTCTCCCAAGAAAACAGTATATTCGCTATAGAAGTAATTATTACACGGAATGTGAAAGTTTCTTGTTTTCTTATTCCACTTAGTGAACCTGCATCATCAACTGTGCGTATGGGAAAATACAGCTAATAAAAAACCAAGTATGAGTCCACAGAACAAGCCTTCTTTACCTGTAATATTTGGGGTCATCTCTATCATCATCATAGTCTTCTAAAAATTCTTTTAGTCGTTTAGCTTCTTTGGCCTTTGAGGAAATAAGGACAATGTATAAAAATAACATAAAAGCAATAAAGATTACCCTTCCCTTTTTCGTGTAAACAGATTTTTCAGACTCAGACATTAACCAAGAGTAAGGGGAAGATTTATAGGAATTTCTCTTCACATAATTTTAGGAAAAACATGGCCGTTTCAATAAATGAAACTAAAGTTTCTCCTAGATCCCAGAATTTAAACCATATTTATAAATGTATAATGTATCCAGCTATTTGGTTTAAATAAACTTGTTGGGCTAGACTGGGAAATGGTATTTTTACTATTTTCTATAGAGAAAATATTTTCTAATTTAAGTTGGAGCTATCTGCACAGCTCTCTCTCTACAGTTGTACATAAAATGTTTTTACTGTAAAATGAGATATGTATAAAATACCACTGTATGCCATAAGATAATAATACTTTGGTTAAAAAATTTTTCTTATCCCCTTAAATTTTATTTTTCATATACTTCATATATTAATTATAAGTCACATTAGACATTTTAAATTTTTTGCCTCTAAGAAAAGTCCGAATGAGGACGTATCTGTAAAATGCAAACCACATATATATACTACGCTACAATAAATATGCTCTTTGAATATAATCTTCAAAATACAATACCTAAGCACACCAACAAAACTGGAGATTATCTTATTAAATGAAAAATACGGCTCACACCTGTAATCCCTGCACTTTGGGAGGCCAAGGCAGGCAGATCATTTGAGGTCAGGAGTTTGAGACCATCCTGGCCAACATGGTGAAACCCCATCTCTACTAAAAATACAAAAATTAGCTGGGTGTGGTGGCACACACCTGTAATCCCAGCTACTCGGGAGGCTGAGGCAGGAGAATCGCTTATCACTTGAACCTGCGAGGAGGAGGTTGCAGTGAGCCAAGATTGCACCCCTGCGTGGATGACAGAGCAATACTCCGTCTCAAAAAAAAAAACCTATATACATATATGTATACACGTTTACATGTATGTATGTATATGTTTTTTAATTCCATTTTTAAGGTAGATGATACTGTAAGAAATAGTTTTTAAGAAACGCAGAAATTTAAATCATGTTCATCAATCAATTTAAAAGTTAATGCCTACCTAACTCTAAACTGACAGCAAACAATCCATGAGATAAAATGAATCTCTTACTCTTAACTTATGGAATTTGAAATGCAACTATTACATCTAATAACAACAGTTCAACAATTTTAAAAATATGCAGATTCTTAAAAATAAGTTAATAACTTTTTGACTTAAATATTACTATGACAAATTTACTTTGATGGTATACAGAAAGATAACTTTGGATGCAGCAAAAATTTGAAAAGAAGAAAAAAGATTTTGGTGTACTTAAATTGGCTCAAAATGCTCAAAATACATAAAAATTAAATTATCCATGAACAGAGAAGCATGTGCATTTCAATTATTAAGTTACTTGTAGTCAGCAGTGAAGATATAATCTAACTTTATACCTGAAAAATCACTTACTTTGGCCTAGAATCTTACCATTTCTCTTCTTCTTTCTTCTTCTCTTTCAGCTTCTTTCTCATATTCCCGGGTTTTCTTTCGTTCTCTGATTTCCCAATTCTTAAGGCGCTAAAAAAAATTAAAATTTTGAAAGCTTTAAAAGTTTAGACATAGCGTTCTATAAATTTTGGTTAACCTATTAAGGGATATCAAGATAAGAATAAAAGCATTTGTTCAACTTACCTCTTGATAAGCAGCTTCTTTCTCTCGGAGTTTTCTTTCAAGTTTTCTTCGTTCATATGCATCTTCTTCATCTTCTTCTCGGTCCCGTTTTTTGTCTTTTTCTCTTTCTCGCTCCCGTTCCCTCTCTCGCTCTCTCTCTCGCTCCCGTTCTCGTTCTCGCTCTCGTTCTCTCTCTCTCTCTCTTTCCCGCTCTCGTTCCCTTTCACGATCTCTGCTTTTTTCTCTAATGTAAACAAAATATTTTACAAACCTGTCAGTCTACTTTGTTTTCAAGACCAAAGTAAAGGAGGACAACATACATTATGAAATAATATAAAATCTCACAGGCCAGAATCTAGCACTTGATTTCCAGAGAACTATATAACCTCTTCTACACTCACGAGAAAGACATAAATTGCAGTCACAAATCCTAAAATGCATTCTAATATCAATGTTAATGCTTAATGGTATGTCAGAAAACAAATACAATCTAAATATAAAATAGTTACAAATCATTAAAATGAATGATTAGTTAATGCCCATCATATACTGGAGTAACAGTCAATCCCCTGATGGTGTAAAACAGAAAAAAGGAAAACTGTTAATTCCCAAAAGAAATATGAAGGACTAATGAATATGTTAAGAGATAGTAAAATAATCTTTTGTTTAAAAAAAAAAAAAGATAGTTTAGCTTACTAGTAATCAAGGAGTAAGTGCTGGCAAACGTGGAAAACAGAGAATTTTGACATGTTGCATGGATTAAGTTAGAACTTTCATAAGTATCAGCACTGAAAGTCCTCAAATATTTAATTAGAATGATAAAATCTAATTCCAGCATTTTAAGAAGCTGAGGCAGGAGGCTTGCTTGAGGCCAAGAGGCATGGTGGCACGTGCCTGTAGTCCTGGCTACTCCAGAGGCTGATGTGGGAAGATCCTACGAAACCAGGACTTCGAGTTTACGGTGACCTATGATTATATCACCGCACTCCAATCAAGGTGACGGAGTACGCCTGTCTCCAAAAAAAAAAAAAAAAAAAGTAGTAAAACCAAACTGCAGATTATATATAGTATGGTGCCAAGGATCTAATCAAATAACTGCATGTATGTGTATTTAATATGTATATATGAAATATACTCTTCATGGATACACTTATGCCATAAATATGAGAGATGGATTTTATACATACCAACCTCTCAATGACTGTATCAGGGATGGACAGAATGAAATAATTTTAATGCCTACTAAAGGTTGAGTTTCCAGTTCTAGTTCTAGCAATTAGATGAAATGACCTAAAGTGGAACTCCCTCCAGCCATAATCAAGAAAGAAACTGCAACACAGTAATGTATATTTTAAAACTAGCTTGAAGAAAAAGGAGCTTTTTCTCTCTTCCTTGCTGCTTTCTCCTCTTCCTTTGTTCATGTTTGCTATACCTCATTGCTCAACAATGAGATGACTCATCAAAATAATTCAATATAAGGCCGGCCGTGGTGGCTCACACCTGTAATCCCAGCACTTTGGGAGGCTGAGGCGGGCAGATTACCTGAGCTCAGGAGTTCGAGACCAGCTGGACAACATAGTAAAACCTGGTCTCTACAAAAAAAAAAATTCAAAAATTAGTCCGGGACAGTGGTATGTGCCTGTAGTCCCAGCTACTCGGGAGGCTGAAGCAGGAGAATTGCTTAAGCCTGGGAGGCAAAGGTTGCAATGAGCCAAGACTGCACCACTGCACTCCAACTTGGGTGACAGAGCAAGACCATGCCTCAAAAAAAAAAAAAAATTAACCAATATAATTTTAAAAATTTAAATAAAAAATAAAACCTTCCAAAGAGTAAAATTACTAGGAGCCAGAGGTAGAGGTAGATAGTAAATTTATAGACAGAAAGATTAAGCTGTGGCAGTGCAGTGGGCTAAAAAATCAAATAAAAATGCTAGGGGCTAAAAAGATGTGGTGCTAGAGTTGATGTCTCAGTATACAGAACTTCAACGAAAATAACAACTTAAAAAATACCCACGGACCCAGGGAGACAGCAGGGAGTCATGTCTGCCCAGAACACTGAGTGGCCACTGTGTTTCTATAAAAAGTGGCTTCAGACAGAAATTAACCAGAGTTGAAAATTATTACTTTCACCCATAGTGAGTGAGAGTGTGCGTGTGTGTGTGTGTGTGTGTGTGTGTGTGAGAGAGAGAGAGCGCGCGAGAGACAAAGAAAGAGAGAGAGAGACAAAGACCATGTTGTCTCTAAAAAAAATTCTCAGGCCGGGCGCAGTGACTCACGCCTCTAGTCCTAGCACTTTGGGAGGCTGAGGCAGGCGGATCACTTGGGGCCAGGAGTTCAAAAACCAGGCTGATTAACATGGCAAAACCCCATCTCTACCAAAAATACAAAAAATTAGCTGGGCATGGTGGTATGAACCTGTAATCCCAGCTACTTGGGAGGCTGAGGAACGAGAATCACTTGAACCCAGGAGGCGGAGATTGCAGTGAGCCATGCTCAGCCACTGTAGTCCAGCCTGAGTGACAGAGTGAGAATGTCTCACACACACACAAAAAATCCTCTCATTCCATGAATGCAAATGGTACTCTGGAGGACTACCCGGTAGGTTCTATAAAAAGCTATTAGGAAACAGTAACTTCTGTAAAGACTTACCTTGATCGACTCCGATCCTTATTACGATCTGAGCTCCTTTCTCTATCCCGGTCACGATCTCTCTCTCGATCCCGATCTCGGTCTCTCTCTTTCGTCCGGTCACGGTCCCTATCCCGTTCTCGTTCCCGCTCCCGTTCTTTCTCCTTTTCTCGTTCACGTTCTCTTTCCCTTTCTCGTTCCCGTTCTCGCCTTTCTCGTTCCCTTTCACGCTCCCTCTCTCTTTCTCTCCGTTCTTTCTCAATTTCCTGTCTTTCTTTTTCCTTTTTGCCTTTCTCTTCTTCCAGTTTCTAGAAACCAATAAAAGCACTTTTAGAGTTAACTCTGTAGCTCCAGTATTCAGATTTTTCCCGGCGCAATGCCCAATATTGGGAACAAAAACACCAAACCACTGATACACTAATATTAAATACTTGTGGTTTTATGTGACAAATTAAACTGAAGCAATCACAAGACTAGAAAGATTTCGTGCAAAACCATATACTCTACACAGACCAGGAATCTCCAATCTTGGATGCTGGGAGATTGTGTCAGGTGTGGCTGGCCACTCAATGACTATGTACTAACTAAAATGACCATGAAGAATGTGGTGGTTCGAAATATTTTCTATAAATACTATCATTGGTTAAAACTCAACTCTGTCCATTATGGATTTCCGTAAATCCACAAGATGATTAATACTAATTAAAACCCCAGACTGCGCATTACCTCAAGTTGAGGGTTTCAAAGGGCAAGTGGTACAGAAGAATACCTATAATGCAACTAAATAATCTCTGCCCTCTGATTTGCCCACCCTCCAAAAGAAACACAAGCTGAATTCAGCCAAGAACTGCTTTATTATCTATGGAAACATTTACTCCCACCATTACAAGATGGACAGCCCACCAAATACAAAAAGTTTGAAAATCACTCACTTCAAGCAAAATATATGTAACTGTAATAGTTTCATTTAAAATATTTAAAAGCAATACACTTATGCCCATTATGCCTGTAAGACAATGAAAATATATTTACAATGATAAATCCATCCTTGGAAGGAATGATTGTGCATTAACTTACAGATGCTGTGCTAGGACATGGATCGCCAACACTGGATTAACCTTGCCTACAAGCTATGTTTCTGGGAGGAAGAGCAAGTACATGGTTCACAAATAAACCAAATAACAAAGTCAGACCAAGTTTGTACCCTGAAAAGATTACCAGTGTACCACACGGTTTCTACACAAACTCAGAAAAAAATATCCCAAACAGGTAAAACAATACAAAACACATTTATCCTTTTTGTTTCACGTTTAGTTTCACCGAAATGAAATTTTAAACTGCAACAATAAAATGTGCATTTTTCTTTTCTCAGTCATGTAATGCATTTAAAACAACTTTAAAAAGCAATCTTACCTGTCAGATACTCTCTTTCTCTTCCTCATGGATCAGAGAACTGATAGCAGGTTATGAAAGAAAAGCTAATGTATGAGCAACATATTCAGTTGCTGTGCCAGTCTGTATCGAAGTAGAATGCAGGCAAAGCCAAAACTGAATACATTGAAATTACAAAGGGATGAAATGAGATGACAGAAAGAGGACAGAAACTGACAGCTATTAAAGGGGGAAAAAAATCTCATTTCTGAAACAGTTCTAATGAATATAAAAATTTATATTGTAAAATGAGGCTAGACTATATAAAACTTACCTCAATGGCATACACTTATAAAGAAATTTGTTTATTTCTGAAATAGATACTTACAGAATATTTTAGCTGTTCCAATACTAATTTTCCTGTAGAATTCCTCAATTTTTAATTCTTGCTTATTTCACTGTGCTCTTTATATTCAGTAATAAAAATAACCATTTGTTTCAGAACTCATTTCAAAAGTTTGATTCTAAGTAAATGAAAAAGTGAGTGAATCTAGTCCATACTAAATGTTTCCTAAAGTTTATATATGAGAGAGATATATATACACATGTATATAAGTATATGTATACATGTAAACATATACATGTATTTTTTTAAATAAAGACTGGAGAAGGGAAATGAGGCGTGTCTAAAATCACGTAAGAAAGTAATGAAGAGGAAAGGACAGATTTTTAAAAAATCATAAATCTTACCTCATTCTCTCTTCAGACTCATCCGTGCTGTAAATGGACGCCCCCTGCCACGCTGATACCCTGACAGTCTGTGGTTATTTAATAAACTCATACCAAAACATGCAAAGGTTCACTGAGCTCATTTTTTGTTACTGAAGTTTCAAACAACCCTTTTAGCCAAACCACCCAATAAAAAAAAAACTGTTTTGGTTTTTCATTTTGATCTCTTTTTATTTTGAAAAGACATTCTGAAAATTCAAAACATTCCCTCCAGTGAAATAATACTAAGGCAGTAAAATGCCTGACAGATTCCCAAACTTTAAAGCAAATATATTTTCGAATTTTTCTTAAAACATGATTTCCTCATAATTTACCAATAACATGACAGGGTTTAACAAATAAATAAAAACAAAAAGGGGGTAAACCACACACACAACCATATACCATTTTTAAGCTTACTCGGTCCTGAATTTGAGTATTATACCTAACCAAAATTATTCATCTAAAATGATTTCCCATAGACCACCTTTTCAACTCTCAAAATTAATTTTGGGAGAATTATGTTTGTGCTCTTAGACACATGTAATTCTTGAAAAAGCACTGTGTATATGAGCAAGGGCTGGGCATCTGGATAGTAAGTGTTCAGCAGCACTGATTCATTGGCATTATTTGTGAACTACAGATTTTGAAAACAATGGGAAAAAGTAAGAATAAAAGAGAAAACGAACATTTAACATTTCACTGAGTCAAAGATCTCTCAGTCTATCAGTAAGAACCAGCAACACCTTATTATCTCTACCATCAAAATACATGTCATGCAGTGTTTGCATTGCACTGTCCAAAAGCATCATTTTCAACACCAGCGAACATTCACAGATGCACTGTCATTGAGAGAAGCTTCAAATAGGCAAAACTCGTGAGTGGGATTTACTATGCATAAATACCCATTTCCAAGCCAGTTACCCCTTTGCATATTTTTCTGAGGGGGCATCCATAAATATAATAAAAAACAGAAGCTCATACTTACATCCTATTCCTTGTTACTTTCCAAGCTGAGAGTTTCATCTTGCATTAGTCACCATATGATCTCTATCATAATGGTGGGGGTCAATGAATAGATTAGCTTTATGGGAATTTACAGTTCTTCCATGCATCTAAAATTTGGTAAGTCTGGTAACCACTGACCTACTTTTTAAAATCTCCCCCACTCAACTTAAATCTATACAAATATAAAATGTAAATTTTAATCTCAGCTCTCTAAAGAAAGGTAATCCTAAGATCAAGTTAAATAACTGCCCCCAGAAATACACTACAGTGTATGTTATCCTGCTGCCCCCTGAATCTAAGTCTGACCTTGATGTTTATGTTGAAATCTAAAAATAAAATTAGCTTCTATTCATATTAAAGTGAGATGACTGCAGAATAGTCAGTAACTGAAAAAACTAAGCACAATATGTCAAGGACTACTTTAATATGGTATTGGTCTTCTGTTTCTTTTTTCTATCTAAATATCAATTAAACCTATAAAAAGCATTTAAAATTATATTCTAATTTAAGGTTGTTTTTTTGTCTCTTTGCTTTGGATTCTGTAAAAAGTCTAGATTGGTATCAAGTGAAAAGACAAGAATACTACCTTATGTGTGTCTCTGAATTTGCTGATCTCTCGAGATATCAGGTCTCTTTTGTCTTCTTCCATTTCTATAGCATTTATATCCTCCTAAAAGAAAACGAGCAAAGGAGCTAATGAATAAAGAACAACCTACTTCAGCATAAACAGTTAAAGGTTAGACATTCTGTATAAGTCTCAAAGAGTAAATAAGTAAATAGAACATCCACAATAACAAATCTAACAATCTAAAGTTAAATAGTGAAAAATCACAAAGACAAGAATGACAAATCAACAATCAGCAGTAAACACAGGTATTGTCAAAGCCTACAATTTAAACGAACCTTAGTGATGAGCGGATAAGGGATCAGTGGGGCCACTGGAAATCTGCGGAAAATCTGCGAAAAAATCCACCAAGAATCTTTTTTAAAAAAGAAAAACAGAGCTCATACTACTCTGCAAAGCAATGGCCTATACATTTACGACATGAACAATACAGTACACTTTTGTGATAATTTCTTGATTTCAAATTACTTGGGAATAAAAGTGATTTCACTCTCTTCACAATAACTGATCACACACCACCTCCTCTCTGGATACTCGAACACCCCCAAAAAATGGAAATATAGAAGGTGATCTCATAGTAGCAGGGCTTTCTAATCATACCAACAATATTTATCCATAACTCCTGCCACAGAGGAAGATTTTATTATCTCCTCCCAATCCATATCAAACAAATATGTTATTTTTCTCCTTTCCCACTAATGAAGAAAGAGAAAGAATGAACTCTACAGGCCTCAATTACCCTGTACCTTACTGACCCTACCAATTACCATTCCTAATAGAATACACCTCATTAGAAAAGTTATGGGTCGGGCACGGTGGCTCACGCGGATCACGAGGTCAGATCGACAACATCCTGGCTAACACAGTGAAACCCCGTCTCTATTAAAAATACAAAAAAGCAGCCAGGCATGGTGGCTGAGGCAGGAGAATTGCTTGAACCCGGGAGACAGAGCTTGCAGTGAGCCAAGATCGCAGCCACTGCACTCCAACCTGGGCAACCGAGTGAGACTCCATCTCAGTGGGGGGGGGGGGGGGAGGGGAACAAAAAAGAAAGTTCTATGGCCAAATGAGGAAATACATACCAAATAATAATAATGTATCTGGCCACAAAGAAAACTGAAGATGGCCTAAAAAGGCATTCAAATTTAAAATAATGTAAAATGTAACCATCCATTCATAACTAATCATAATATATACACAAGGTAGTACTTTTTTATTATATAATGGATGCATATAAAACACTGGCTATGAGTGGGTCACGCTTGTAGTCCCAGCACTTTGGAAGGCTAAGGCAGGCAGATCATTTAAGCTCAGGAGTTCAACACCAGCTTGGGCAACATGGTGAAACCCCGTCTCTACAAAAAACATAAAAATAGCTGGGTATGGTGGCACATGCCTATAGTCTCAGCTTCTCAGGCGGCTAACGCAGGAGGATCACTTTAGGATGGGTATTCAAGGCTGCAGTGAGCCGTAATTGTGCCACCATCCTCCAGTCTGGGTGACAGAGCAAGATACTGTCTCAAAAACATAAATAAATAAAACAAAACACTTCCAATATTTGTGGGATTTTTTTTCTTACTTTACAGACAGGGTCTCGCTCTGTGGCCCAGGCTAGACTCAAGCTCATGGGCTCAAGTAAACCTCCCCTCAGCCTCCCCAGCTGCTGGGACTACATGTATCAGCCACCACTCCTGGTTTCTTCCATTATTTTTAAAAGAACATTTCCTATGATTTATCTAAGTTTATCCAAAGGAAATAAGTAAACCTTTTCTTTCAACCTGGACTGCCCACTGTTCAATTAGCTTAGGGCGACAAAGAGGTAGCAATCAATTCACTGAGGAGGAATGTTTCAAGTTGTACTGTTCTTTCAGAATCCTCCAGTTTGATTATTCAATACCACTATTGTTCAGGGAGGGGAATGCGACATAGTTTCTAAAGAAAGGCAGCTAAAAATTAAGAGTGGGTGGAAATCTTCAGTGAATCAGATCTGGTTTCCTGCTTAGAACAGAGACAGAACAACCACAGGCAAACAAAGTAAAATAAGGGTCAGGTGCAGTGGCTCACGACTGTAATCCTGGCACTTTAGGAAGCTGAGACAGGAGGATAACCTGAACCCAGGAGTTGGAGACCAGTCTAGAAAACATAATGAAACCCTGTCTCTGCAAAAAGGTTAAAATGTATTTTTAATCCATTTTTTAAAATAATTTTTAAAAAATTTTAAGGCTGGGAGTGGTGGCTCACGCCTGTATCCCAGCACTTTGGGAGAATGAGGCAAGTGGATCCCTTGAGGGATATATGGCATATAACCCATGCGCATTCTCCCATCTACTTTAAAACTTCTCTAGATTACATACAATGCCCCACAGAACCCCAGAGGCGGAGGTTATAGTGAGCTGAGACTGCGCCACTGTATTCCAGTCTGGGAGACAAAGTGAGCCTCCATCTCAAAAAAAAAAAAAAAAAGAAAGAAAGAAAGAAAAGAAAGAAAAAAGAAAACTGACATGTAATCAAAGCATAAGAGTGATATCATAAAAAACAAATGGTAGAAATTATATGTTGTTGTCAGAACACATACGTCCTCCTTCTTTTCCTTCTTCTTCTTCCTGGGGTGAGAATCAGATTCCTGTGAGGGGGCATTTAGCTCACTGGAGTATTCACGAATTAAAACTTCAATAGCCCCTTTAATCATCTGATCTCTCCTCTTTGTTTCTTCATCCAAGGCTTCTTCATCGTCATTAGTGACAGTTTCTGGCCTTGCATTCTTAAAACAGCAAATTCAGGGGAAAGAAAAATCAAGCAAGAAAATCAAAATCACTCTACAACAACAGTTAACAAACATACATGTTCTCTCAAAAACATCTCTGTAGTCCTATTAAACACAGAGTTGGTTTTGTTCTTAACATCATAAAAGCTTCATTTTTTTTAAATTTCACTATTCCTGAGATACTAGCTCATTTTCATTTTCTTTTTTGTAATAGCTAAAAAATTCTGGCCCCTAAATTTCAGGACTAGCACACTCTATAACACATCTGCAAACCATTCACAAGTTTTCAGACTGTTTTGTTCAATAGGTACACAAATAGTAACAACTGTATGTAATAGTTCATTCTTTTAAACAGATACTAAATGGCTGAAAATTCAGTTATGCAGTAAAGGCAAAATACAATTTTAAGTTAATTGTGAAAGCTACCGCACAGAATAAACAAAATTGTATGTAGATTAAACAAACAAAAACATCAGATTGCTAAATACACCAAAATGCCAGAATCAGGAGTTTAGGGGCTGAAATGATGGCTTATTTCCTATTTGGTTTCTACGAGTTCTTACAATGCAAGAATACCACTTATAGAAACCATACACTAAGAAGGAATCAAAGTAACTATTTGTAGGTCTTTATCAGTAATTTTCTGGCCAGGCGTGGTGGGGCTCACTCCTGTAATCCCAGCACTATGGGAGGCCGAGGGGGGCTGGATCATGAGGTCAGGAGTTCAATCAAGACCAGCCTGGCCAACATGCTGAAACCCCATCTCTACTAAAAATACAAAAATTAGCCGAGTGCGGTGGTGCATGCCTATAATCCCAGCTACTCGGGAGGCTGAGGCAGGAGAATCGCTTAAAACCGGAAGGCAGTGGTTGCAGTGAGCAGAGATTACGCCACTGCAATCCAGCCTGGGCAAAAGAGCGAAACTCCATCTCAATAATAATTATTATTATTTTCTAAGAAGTCTAGATTATTCCCTCTATGTGGGGGAAATTGTTGGCTTCTAATGTGCTACAATAGTGGTACATGCCCCAAAGTTTTTAAAGACTTAATTGGTAAACATATACTGTGCACATTTTCAGATACATACAAGAACCATGCTCATGTGCATACATGCCTGGCTCTTGGTCATAATTCCTGCAACTCTATTCAAGGTGAGTTTCATGCCTTGTGGCTCCTTAACAACGTAACTTAGCACTAACTTTGTAAGTTGACCACCAGCATTCTGAAAGCTGTCTCCAATGGATATATATTCAACAAACATTTTCTTTCTTTCTTCCTTTTTTTTTTTTTTTTTTGAGACGGAGTCTCGCTCTGTCGTTCAAGCTGGAGTGCAGTGGCCGGATCTCAGCTCACTACAAGCTCCGCCTACTGGGTTTCCGCCATTCTTCTACCTCAGCCTCCAGTGTAGCTGGGCTGACTACAGGCGCCCGCCACCTCGCCTGGCTAGTTTTTTGTATTTTTTAGTAGAGACGGGGTTTCACTGGGTTAGCCAGGATGGTCTGGATCTCCTGACCTCATGATCCGCCCGTCTCGGCCTCCCAAAGTGCTGGGATTACAGGCTTGAGCCACCGCGCTAGGCCAACATTTTATTTCTTAAATTAATTTGCTCAATTCTTTTTTTTTTTTTTTTTCTTGCTCTGTTGCCCAGGCTGGAGTGCAGTGGCACCATATCACCTCACTGCAAGCTCCGCCTCCCGGTTTCACACCATTCTCCTGCCTCAGCCTCCAGAGTAGCTGGGACTACAGGTGCCCGCTACCACGCCCAGCTAATTTTTTTGTATTTTTAGTAGAGACGGGGTTTTACTGTGTTAGGATGGTCTCGATCTCCTGACATCATGTTCCGCCCGCCTCGGCCTCTGAAAGTCCTGGGATTACAGGCGTGAGCCACCGCACCCAGCAACGAATTCTTAAGATCGTAGGGTGAGAAAAATGCTGCACTTAGAGTAAAATTCAAATTGAAAAACGCGCTCTTTTCCTCAAGCTATACCAATACAGAGTAACAGATGGGTTATGACACAGATAACTTAAATATAAGGCATTACGTGTTATTATAAAACTAACCACTTGGCAGGGCACGGTGGCTCACGCCTGCAATCCCAGCACTTTGGGAGGCCAAGGCGGGCGGATCACGAGGTCAAGAGTTCCAGACCCGCCTGGCCAGCATGGTGAAACCCCATCTCTACCAAAGTTAAAAAAAATTAGCTGGGCATGGTGACACGTGCCTGTAATCTCAGCTATTCGGGAGGCTGACGCAGGAGAACTGCTTGAACCCAGGAGGTGGAGACTGCAGTGAGCCGAGATCACTCCGCTCCCTTCCAGGCTGGGAGACACAGCAAGACTGTCTCCCCGCCGCACACAAAAAAAACCTCGCTCCTGTAATCCCAGCATTTTGGGAGGCTGAGGTGGGCGGATCACAAGGTCAGGAGTTTGAGACCAGCCTGACCAACATTGTGAAACTCCGTCTCTACTAAAAAAACACAAAAATTCCCCAGCCGGGTGCAGTGGCTCACAAGGTCAGGAGATGGAGACCATCCTGGCTAACACAGTGAAACCCCGTCTCTACTAAAAACACAAAAAAATAGCCAGGCATGGTCCCAGCTACTTGGGAGGCTGAGGCAGGAGAATCACTTGAACCCGGGAGGCAGAGACTACAGTGAGCCAAGATCGCACCACTGCACTCCAGCCTGGGCGACACAGCGAGACTCCTTAAAAAAAAAAAAAAATCCGTATAAACCCTAAATTGAGTTTATATTGTTTCCACTGTAAACCAAAATTTAAATATCAATATGGCTATTTTACCTGAATTAGAGATAAAAGCATTTGGAATTAACTAACTCACATTTTTAGAAGAAAAGTTTATTAACCCAAAAATCTTAACTGATTGCTAATATTTAAAAAAAAAAAAAAAAACTGATTATGGTAGATGATCAGGTTAGAAAGACACTCCACAGACTGGCAAGTTTCATCTAAAGCTCTATCTCTGGAATATCAACCATACACAATTTTCTGATTTTCCGTTTTTTTCTTATACTTCAGAAACCAGATGGCCGAGCGCGGTGGCTCACACCTGTAATCCCAACACTTTGGGAGGCCTAGGTGGGTGGACCACCTGAGGTCAGGAGTTCAAGACTAGCCTAGCCAACATGGAGAAACCCATCTCTACTAAAAATACAAAAAATTAGCCAGGAGTGGTGGCGGGTGCCTGTACTCCCAGTTCCTCAAGAGGTTGAGGCAGGAGAATTGCCTGAATCCAGGAGGTGGAGGTTGCACTCCAGCCTGGGAGACAAGAGTGAGACTTTGGAGGGCGAAACGGGAGAAACCAGAAAGCATATTCAGTAATACTGGGAAACAAAAGGTCAAGGATTCAGCCATATAGGAAGCTGATAGATTATCTGTAATGTTTACATGGCCCACCTAGTTGGTTCTTTTCAGAGAAATTAAAATTTCAATAGTAAAGCTAGTGGCTGTGAAGTTAAACAGCTCTGCTGGGCTCATTCTTTGACAATGAGTTCTAGAATGCAAAGTACAAACCTTTTAAAAAAACTTAAGGAAATGCAGAGTTCTTTCTTTTGAGAAAATGTAGACTCAACTAGGCTAATTTCCAGACAAAGATGTTCACCTGCAGCAGCTGTCCTCTATTAACAGGTTCTTTCCAGAGAATAACTGTGTTTCCAGCACTTGTCAGTGTTCATTCTTGAATACATGGTTAATTAACTGTGACTTGTGACATACAAGCAGATATACTGTCTCCTATGCTATTTTTGCTGGACAGCCAGAAAGCAATAGGACATGAACTAAATTAGCATGGCCACCTCACACAGAATACTTTTACTACTAAAGGTCAGTAAGAAATGAAAGAAAAAAATTTACTCCTGTAAATTCTGCAAAATCTACATTAAACTGTTCAGTCAAGTTGTTTGACAAGATATCTTATACATGTCCAAAATTCTTCTTAAAATTCTGAATATGGCTGGGCACAGTGGCTCATGCCTGTAAACCCAGCACCTTGGAAGGCCGAGGCAGGAGAACTGCTTAAGCCCAGCCCAGGAGGTAGACACCAGCCTGGGCAACACAGCGAGACTCCATCTCATAAAAAAAAAGAAAGAAAATTCTGGATCATGAAAAATATATTGCTCTCCTAGACAAACTCGTGTTTCCTTTTTAATCAATGAGAAATACGGAACTGTTTTCTCTTCCGCCTCAGAGGAAAATGCCTAATAAAGCAACACAAAGGGTTCTCAATGTCTCGTTCTCCTATCCTCTACTTAAGTAACAGCCTTCTAAATTTCTCCAACTAATCAACGATCAAGAATAAAAAACAATCACCATGTCATATTTTTATGCTGAAAAATCATGGCGCCAGTGGCCACCTATCTCGCACCCACCATCTTCCCCCCTCCGCCTGCTCCCTCCCTCCAATCTTTCCTCTCCGGCTTTCCTACCTCCCTCCACCCAAAACCACCCTTAAAAAAAAAAATCATGGCAAATCTCTAATCTACTCCACTATATAGTAATATTTGCTTACATTATTGAAAAAAATTTTTTACATCAGATAGAATGCTTTTTTAACCTATATTGTTGAGTAAAATTAACACTAGGAAAATATGCCATGTTTAGCCTATGACTTCAAGTACCACTGGGCAAGAAGCCAAAGGGCACTCAGAAATACACATATACAGTTGGAACAATAAATCATATAACTGATGTCTGTCAACTGTTTTAATTTCATTTTATTAAAAATAATTTTTCTGTGTGATTTTATTGCATGTAACTTCGCTTTTTCATGAGACAGAGTCTCACTCTGTCACCCAAGCTGGACTGCAGTGGCGCAATCACGGCTAACTGCAACTTCTGCCTCCCAGGTTTAAGTGATTTTCCTGCCTCAGCCTCCCAAGTAGCTAGGATTACAGGTGTGCGCCACCACATCCGGCTAATTTTTGTATTTCTTTCTCAGTAAAGACAGGGTTTCACCATGTTGGCCAGGCTGGTTTCAAACTCCTGACCTCAGGTGATCCTCCAACCTCGGACTCCCAAAGTGCTGGGATTACAGGTGTGAGCCACCACATCCAGACACATATTGCTTTTCCTGAAGACCAACAAACAGATCTGAAGTGTGGTTACTCTGGCTAATGTTGATTATACAAGAAATCAACATTTCTTGGGCACAGTGGCTCCTGCCTGTAATCCTAGCACTTTGGAAGGCTGAGGTAGGTGGATCACTTAAGTCCAGGAGTTCAAGGCCAGCATGGACAACACAGTGAAACCCCATCTCAACAAAAAATATAAAACTTAGGCAGGTATGGTAGTACATACCTGTAGTCCCAGCTGAGGCAGAAGGATCACTAGAGCCTGGGAATAGGCGGTTGCAGTGAGCAGAGATCACACCACCCCACACTCGAGCCTGGGTGACAGAGCAACACTCTGTCCTCACCCCAAAAAAAGCAAGCAAGCAAGCAAGAAATGCCAAGTCACCTTTCCTTATTTATAAAAATACGTAGTATAGTGATTTATTTCATTTTCAGAGTTTTTCAGTATAACATTTACAAATGCTACAAATTAAATGACCTCACAAACCGAAGATTAAACACAAGAAAACAGTGAGTCCTAGCAAATCAGAACACTTTGAAGGTAATGAATCCATACCTTTAACTAGTTAGTATACAGTCATCACAACAAGGCAAACCTGAAAATTCTTATTTCAAACATTTCTGTTTTTTTGAGGTTTTAGTGATGTGACAGGCAGTATTACTGATTTGAAATAAAATATAAATATAATTTCCTTATGAAGCAGGGTAAGGATAGTAAGACTGACAGATAAGCAACTGTTAACAAATGTTAATTCCGTCCTTGCTTTAGGCAAGACACTGTCCTAGGTGCTGCTGAGGTACAAGATTAAAGAGACACAGCCCACAAACTTATCACCCTTTCTATTTGTAATCAGAGATGGGGGTTGAAAGAGGATATGGGAATGAGATGGGTAACAAAGGGCTGTGAAAGAGAGAGACATATAAACAATATTTACTAAAACAGCTACAAAGATCTGCTTTATACGGGAACAGAGGACTTAATTCTGTCTGAGAGAAACTGAGGGTAGGCTGATAAAGTCTATATTAATCAAGGGACATGTTAATTATAAGTATGGATAGAATTTCAACAGGGAGCTTGGATAGGGAACAAAGACATGAGATGCCAGCAAAGCAAAAAGGAAGATTGTGGAGGTACATGCAGTAGTATGTGCAGAGGAGGAAAGAAGGAAGTTAGAATGGTGGGCTGGAGCGAGCCTTGAATGTCATCCTAAAAATATGGGCTTTATGCCGGGCACCATGGCTCACGCCTGTAATCCCAGCACTTTGGGAGGCCAAGGCAGGTGGATCACCTGAGGTCAGGAGTTCAAGACCAGCCTGGAAAACATGGAGAAATCCCACCTCTACTAAAAATATAAAAATGAGCCAGGGGTGGTGGCGGGTGCCTATAAACTCAGCTACTTGGTAGGCCAAAGCAGGAGAATCACCTGAACCCAGGAGGTGGAGGTTGCAGTGAGCCAAGATTTTGCCACTGCACTCCAGCCTGGGCGACAGGGCAAGACGGAGTCAGAAAAAAAAAAAAAAGGCGGGGGGGGGGGTCTTTTTTCTGTAAGAAATCTAAAATCATTAAGGATGGGTCTCACATAATAAGCAAGAGTGTGATAAAATTATACTTGTTTTAGAAATACAGGCAATGCTGGCCAGGCAGAGTGGCTTGCACGTAATCCCAGCACTTTGAGAGGCCGAGGCAGGCGGATCGCCTAAGGTTCAAGACCAGCCTCACCTACATAGTGAAAACAGAAAAAGCAGCTGAGCCAAGCCTGGTGGCAGGCGCCTGTAATCCCAGCTATTTGGGAGGCTGTGGAGGGAGAATCACTTGAATCTGGGAGGTGGAGGTTGCAGTGAGCTGAGGTCACGCCACTGCACTCCAGCCTGGGCAAGAGAGTGAGACTCCATCTCAAAAAAAAACCACCAAAAAACAACCAAAAATCTACATTTGGCCAGGCATGGTGGCTCACACCTGTAATCCCAGCACTTTGGGAGGCCAAGGAGAGCAGATTACTTGAAGTCAGGAGTTCCAGACCAGCCTGGCCAACATGGTGAAACCCCATCTCTACTAAAAATACAAAAATTTGCTGAATGTGGTGGCGGATGCCTGTAACGCCAGCTACTCAGGAGGCTGAGGCAGGAGAATCACCTGAACACGGGAGGCAGAGGTTGTAGTAAGCCAAGATTACACCACTGCACTCTAGCCTGAACGACAGAGACACTCTGTGTCAAAAAAGAAAAAAACTACATTCATACACAGAAAAATGTCCAGAAGAACATACATCCAAACTATCTAGTGTTACTTATGATGATGGGATTATAGGTGGCATTTAATTGCTTATTTATACTTTGCTTCATTTTGTGGGCTTTTTGGGTTTGGTTTTTTTTTTTTTTTTTTTTTTTAAAAACAAAGGACTTGGAGGGGACATGAAAGGTATTTCTTTTTTCTTTTTTGGCAGCAGGGAGACAGAGTTTCGCTCTAGTTGCCCAGGCTGGAATACAATGGCTCGATCTCAACTCACTGCAACTCCACCTCTCCAGTTCAAGCGATTCTCCTGCCTCAGCCTCCGGGTTGCTGTGATTACAGGCAACCGCCACAATGCTAGGCTAATTTTTTGTATTTTTAGTAGAGACAGGGTTTTGCCACGTTCGCCAGGCTGGTCTCGAACTCCTGACCTCAGGTGATCCGCCTGCCTCTGCCTCCCAAAGTGCTGGGATTACAGGCATGAGCCACCACGCCCAGCAGAAAGTGATTTCTTTCTTTCTTTCTCTTTTTATTTTTTTTTTGAGACAGAGTCTCGCTCTGTCACCCAGGCTGGAGTGCAGTGACCCAGGCTGGAGCGCAGTGGCGTGATCTTGGCTCACTGTGAGCTCCGCCTCCTGGGTACACGCCATTCTCTTGCCTCAGCCTCCCAAGTAGCTGGGACTACAGGTGCCTGCCACCATGCCCGGCTCATTTTTTCTATTTTTAGTAGAGACCGGCTTTCACTATGTTAGTCAGGATGGTCTTGATCTCCTGATCTCGTGATCCGCCAGTCTCGGCCTCCCAAAATGCTGGGACTACAGGCATGAGCCACCGCGCCAGGCCCAGAAAGCAATTTCTATTTTGAAAGATAATAAAAATTTCATGACAGCGAAAGACACTTCTGGTTTTGTGTTGGGAGAAGGCAATAATAAATCTATTTTGCATTTGTTCAGCATGAGATGCCAAAAAGGAACTAAGAAGAGAAATGAAGGAAATATATACTCAAGTTTTAGCTATGTTTCACTTTGTTGAGGGAGTAATAATGTATACATTACAATACAATATACAACCATGTCCTTTATTTTAGCTTCACTTAGCATAGCTTGAATAAATCCCCCAAGCTAAGGCAAGTAATCAGAGTTTCATTCATTTTAGAGTTGGTGTACTTCTAAAAGAGAGGGAAACTAAGAAAAATTGTGTAGGTTGAAATATATTTTGTACTTACTTACAAAGCTGCCTTAATGAATTAGCTCTGTTTGGAATAGTCTGTACCAGTGTTTTCTCTGGCAAGTTAACCTTGTCCAGCCTCCCTTACTACTTTCATCCCAACCTGGAACAAGCAAACCAACAGTCATCCACCCACTATGGGTAGATAAGACTTAAAATAACTACAAACTATCAAATACCCTCCGACATTTAAGCCACAAGCACATACATTATGATCTTTTGAAGCCCCATATTAGATTCATTTATAATGAGAAGCATTACACTGAAATAGCACAGCCTGGCCTAGAAAAGATACCCCGACAGAAAACATACCCCATTAGAAGCTTTCTTCTTCGCTTTCCATTCATCCAGCTGCGCCTTTGTCTTTGCATCAACTTTAACGAGTAGCTTTTTCTCTCCAATTTGCAGGTCATGTAATAATCTGAGTGCACGGAGAGTAGATTCTGGCTCCTTGTACTCACAGAATCCAAAGGCTAGCAATGGATGAAAACAATTAGTCAAATATCAATCCACTTACAAAAGAAAAAAAATTATGGAAAAGTAGAATTACTAGAGTCCAAATGTTTTAATACAAAGACCACTCAATTCATAATTCCACTCCTGTCCACAAATTCCTTTTGATAACCATTTCACTTTTAGTACCCTCAAACAACCAAAGAGGGAAAAAAGGGAAAAAAACAGAGGACAGGAAGAAAAACTCAAATCAGACAAACTGATACTCATTAGAAGCTCTGATAAAATACTTAGCAGAGTCAATGAAATTCATGATTAAAGGAAGTCGATTATTTCATAAATTCACCCTATCTAGACTTCCAAACAGCCACAAATAAGAACAGACTACAGGAACATAAACAATGCACTTTTCAATTCTGAGATGTTAAATTACAGAATTAGTGATCTTGTATCCTAGTTACCTATTTTGCTTATATCTATTTCCTTTTATAACTAGTCAATCTCGCTATTAAGATGACTTTAACAGAGATATTAAAACAAAATTAAATCTAAGGGCAACCAACAAATTGAAAATAAAATCAAATAAATCTAAACATGTATATAATGACATGAAACAGAAAAAAACTACTGATATTAAAATAGTAAATTTGACTATAACATTTTCAGCATGCTATACCATAAAGACAAACAGATATGCCCCTCAAAAAAGTACCTTCAGGCCGGGCACAGTGGCTCACACCTGTAATCCCAGCACTCTGGGAGACAGAGGCAGGCGGATTACCTGAGATCAGGAGTTCCAGACCAGCCTGGCCAACATGGTGAAACCCTGTCTCTACTAAAAATACAAAACCTAGCTGGGTGTGGTGGCGCATGCCTGTAGTCCCAGCTACTAGGGAGGTTGAGGCAGGAGAACTGCTTGAACCCAGGAGGCAGAAGTTGCAGTAAGCTGAGATTGCCCCCACTGCACTCCAGCCTGGGCAATAGAGAGAGATCCTGTCTCAAAAAAAGGAAAAGTAATTTAAAATGATCATATTGCTGGTGATAGTGCCAATGGTTAGTCTTAAACTGTTCTATGTGCAATGTGAGATAAAGCAACTCAGTAATTAATATTCTATCATCCCCAATGGCCTTGAAACTCAGGGAACTCAGTGTGGGGAAAAAGGAGATACAGATATATGACAGAACAGGTTAAATAAAAACCTTTTAGTCCTTAATCTGAATTAGTATACACTGGAAAAATCTAAAAGCAAACACCAAATCACTGCTTTTTAATTTTTTTTAGACGGAGTCTCATTCTGTCGCCAGGCTGGAGTGTAGTGGTGCGATCTCAGCTCACTGCAAACTCTGCCTCCTGGGTTGAAGCAATTCTCCTGCCTCAGCTTCCTGAGTAGCTCAGACTACAGGCGCGCGCCACCACATCCAGCTAATTTCTGTATTTTTAGTAGAGATGTTGGCCAGGATGGTCTTAATCTCTTGACCCGCCTGCCTCAGTCTCCCAAAGTGCTGGGATTACAAGCATGAGCCACCATGCCCATCCCAAACCACTGTTAATACGAGTGCACCTCGTGCCCAGATCGTGATCTTCAAAACAATTTCCCCTGGAGAAATGGCTGATTCTAAGTCTGGGGCCAAAACACTATTATACTAGATGACCTTGGAACAAATTGTCATACCAGATAACAAAGCAGCTGTCAGAGGCGTTCAGGGTCATGTCAAAACCACTGGAGATGTATAAAGTGCAGAGACAATTTAAGTTAAGTTTTAATGGTGATAATAACTACAAAGAATCCACATTAAATACAGTAACACTAAATATGCTTCAATTCGTAAGTTCACAATAATTTAAAAGAAAAAAGAAAATCAGTTACTGCTAGAGAATGCTGAGGATACCAACTCATTGTTTTAAGAAAGAAAGCTAGGGCATTTATCCTGCCTTTTCTGTATTAAATATGCCTCTATGCCAGGCATGGTGGCTCAAGCTTGTAATCCCAGCACTTTGGGAGACTGAGGTGGATGGATCACCTGAAGTCACGTGTTCAAGACTTCCCTGGCAAACATGGCAAAATCCCGCCTCTACCAAAAAAACCAAAAAATTAACCAGGCGTGGTGGTGGGCGCCTGTAACCTCGGCTACTCAGGAGGCTGAGGCAAGAGAATCGCTTGAACCCAGGAGGCGGAAGTTGCAGTGAGCTGAGATGGTGCCATCGCACTCCAGCCTGGGCAACAAGAGCAAAAAACTCCATCTCAAGAACAACAAAAATGCCTCTAAGTTACCAAATAGTAGATGCAGGGGCAACTTTCTCTATAGAGAAGCATTCTACTAATACATGAAAAAGATTTGTTCCTCAATGAAAGAATGACAGAATTCTTCAAAACATACTACTGATGAGGCCGGGAGCAGTGGCTCACACCTGTAATTCCAGCACTTTGGGAGGCTGAGATGGGCGCATCATGAGGTCAGCAGCTCAAGACCAGCCTGACCAATATGGTGAAACCCCGTCTCTACTAAAAATACAAAAATTAGCCGGGCACGGTGGCAGGTGCCTGTAATCCCAGCTACGCAGGAGGCTGAGGCAGGAGAATTGCTTAAACCCGGGAGGCGGAGGTTGTAGTGAGCCAAGATCGCGCCACTGCACTCCAGCCTGGGCAACAGAGCGAGACTGCATTTCAAATAACATAGTAGCCGGGAGCGGTGGCTCCTGCCTCTAATCTCAGCACTTTGGGAGGCTGAGGCAGGCAGATGACCTGAGGTTGGGAGTTCGAGACCAGCCTGACCAATAAGGAGACACCCCATCTCTACTAAAAATAAAAAATTAGCCGGGCATGGTGGCACATGCCTATAATCCCAGCTTCTCGGGAGGCTGAGGCAGGAGAACTGCTTAAAACCAGGAGGTGGAAGTTGCAGTGAGCTGAGATTGTACCATTGCACTCCAGCCTGGGCAAGAAGAGCAAAACTCCGTCTCCAAAAAAAAAAAAAAAAAACCAAAACACCACACAACACACATCAAGTACAACTAGTGACCACTTTACAGAAAATACAGAGGATAGATTAATGGCAAATTATAGTACTGGAGCTGCATTCAGCAAAACTCGACTTAAAAAATACTATTGCACAAATGACCCAGTTTCTTCAACAAATAAACTGCAAGGAAATTAGAAATAGAATAATTTAAAATATTAAGAGTATGGTCAGTTAGCTCAGTTGGTTAGAGGATGGTGCTAATAATAAAATATTAGGAGACTTAAAACAAATTGCCAACTAGTTGCAATGTGTGGACTTCATATAGATCCTGAATCAAATGAACTATTTTAAAAATTGACATTTGAGGCCAGGTGTGGTGGCTCCTGCCTGTAATCCCAGCATTTTAGAAGGTCAAGTTGGGTGGATCATCTGAGGTCAGGAGTTTGAGACCAGCCTGGCCAACATGGTGAAACTCCGTCTCTACTAAAAATACAAAAATTAGCCAGGCATGGTGGCGCACACCTGTATTCCCAGCTACTCAGGAGGCTGAAGCAGGTGAACTGCTCCAACCCAGGAGGCAGAGGATGCAGTGAGCCAAGATCACACCACTGTACTCCAGCCTGGGTGCAGAGTGAGAGTAGGTCTCAAAAGAAAAAAAAAAAAAGTTAACAAACCATGATTGTCTCTTCTTCTCCCTTACTAACACTAACTTCTAATTGTTCCATCTTGATCATGCAGTCATTTCTTGAGACAAGAAACTTTGGAAAGCACAAGAAACCAGTTAAATTGAGCAATTTTAATTTTTTCCTTTCCTGTTACCTTTTTCCTCCTTCAGATCTCAATTCTCAGCCAATATTTTCCCAAACTGCCTTTTAACCCTATTTCAATAAAAAAGAGCACAAAGAGTGCTAATAAAATAAGTCTCACCAATAAAGACAATGAGAGTAAGTCATTCAAAGTGATGTAAGCACACAGTTTGTTAAAGTGATTTCAGCAAATAAGGAAAAAAATGACATACCTTGAAGCTTTCCGGAAGCACCTTGTACTCTCTTCCAGCTCAAAACCAAACCACATTTCTTAAAAAGAAAACAAAACAAAAAGGTTGCCACCATTTAACAAAATAATTTTTAATGTAACTAAAAGCAAAACTATATTTCTACTAGGGGTAAAAAGCATAAAATAAAAAACCAGGAACTACATTTGTGAAAATGTTTGCAATTCCCACAAACCTATCACATGAAAGAAATCAACAACAAATCATTTAAAGAAAAATGTAAATTCTTACTGATGCTTCATTTGCAGAATTGTTTACCTTTTATTAAATTAAAAGTTTCGCATCACTACTTATCCTAACAAAATAAACACGTAAACCTAAATGCCTAAAAGTAGAATGGTTAAAACAAACTCTAATAAATTTAAGTAAATATTATGAACCTAGAAAGAAACGTTTTGAAACAAAATGTATGTATTTATAAAGGATTTTTTTTTCTTTTGAGATGGAGTCTCGCTCTGTTACCCAGGCTGGAGTGCAGTGGCACGATCTCGGCTCACTGCAACCTCCACCTCCCAGGTTCAAGCGATTCTTCTGCCTCAGCCTCCTGAGTAGCTAGGACTACAGGCATGCACCACCACACTTGGCTATTTTTTTTTTTAAGTAGAGATGGGGTTTCACCATATTAGCCAGGCTGGTCTCGAACTCCTGACCTCGTGATCCACCCGCCTAAGCCTCCCAAAGTGCTGGCATTACAGGCGTGAGCCACTGCGCCCAGTCATCAAAGATTTTTAACATGGGAAAACGCTTGATACAGTATGCAAAAATAACTTGGGAAAAGAAAATGCAAATACACAAGACTTTATAAACAAAAACAACTTTCTGTAAAATAAAGAGAAATATTCCAAAATGTGAAGGAGGGCAGGTTATCTGAAGGTGGGACACTATTATACTTTAAAAATAAAAGCAGCCAGGTGTGGCTCATGTCTATAATGCCAACACTCTGGGAGGCTGATGTGGAAGGATTGCTTGAGCACAGGAGTTCAAGACCAGCCTGGGCAACATAGGGAGACACCGTCTCTACAAAAATAAAAAAATTAGGAAGGCGTGGTGGCACACACCAGTGGTCCCAGCTACTCAGGAGGATGAGGCAGATAGATGGCTTGAGCCCAGGAAATCGAGGCTGCAGTGAGCTGTAATCATGCCAATTGCACTCCAGCCTGAGCAACAGAACCAGACTGTCTTAAAAAAGAAAAATAAAATAAGGTTCTACCCGGTTAAAAAAAGACAGAGGGAGGGTGTAGGTGAGAAATCTTCAGAGAACAAGAGAAAACCAATGGAAACTTGAAACACAGCATTAAAAATAAATACTTCAATGGAAATCTGGAAGGTAAAGTTAAGGACAAATCCCAAGAACCCGTACAAAAGAGTAGGAGATGGAAAACAGGAAATCAAAAACACATAGGTCAAACCTGGAAGTTCAACATCCAGAGTTCCTGAAGAAAGACAGTAAAAACAATTCTCAAATAGCCCAAAAATTTCTCCTGAAAAAAATCTCCAGAACGAAATGGCCCACCAAGTAAGTGACCAACACAATGATATAAAAGTAAGAAAATCAAATAAACATTCGAAGAATTTCACACAATTAGGAAAACCTGCAATCAGTCAAATCCACACTAGTAGAGGCATTCCAGAGAAAAACAGGTCACATACAAAGAACATTCAGAATGATACGGGACTTCTGAAAACCATCATTAGATGCTATAACACCTTAAGGCAACACCTTCAATGTGAGGAAAATAAGCTTCAACATAGAATTCTATATCCAGGTAAACTACTGACCACATGAATAATCAAAATAAAAAGCACTTCAGATTTAGATTCAGAAAAGTTACCAACCACACACCTATAAATACCATGTACATCGTATATAAAGGATGTATCATCCCAGTATAACAGGAGCTACTATGTGTCGGCACAAGCAAGATAGAGGATCCAAACCATCCAACTCAGGAGAGCAATAAGGGGAATACTAGAAAAGACAGAAAAACTCCAAGGATAAAAGTAGACTTAGAGGAACCAGAACACATGAGACAAACAAAGGGACCTGACAGGAGGGGCTCTAGAAAAGAAGGGAAAAGAATTCCAACACTTTGGGAAGCCCAGGTGGGTAGATCACTTGAGGTCAAAAGCTCGAGACCAGTCTGGCCAACATGGTGAAACCCCGTCTCTGCTAAAAATACAAAAATTAGCCGGACGTGGTAGCAGGTGCCTGTAATCCCAGCTACTCAGGAGGCTGAGGCAGAAGAATCACTGACCCAGGAGGTGGAGGTTGCAGTGAGCAGAGATTGCACCACTGCACTCCAGTCTGGGCAACAGAGCTAGACTCTGTCTCAAAAATAAAATATGAAAATAAACAAAAAATGGACTAGGCACAGTGGCTCATGCATGTAATCCCAGCACTTTGGGAGGCTGAGGCAGGCAGATCACTGGAGGTCAACAGTTCCAGACCAGCCTGGCAAACATGGTGAAACCCCGTCTCTACCGAAAATACAAAAATTAGCTAGGTATGGTAGCAGGGGTCCATAATCCCAGCTACTTGGGAGGCTGAGGCAGGAGAATTGCTCGAACCCTGGATGGCAAGGTTGCAGTGAGCTGAGATCATGCCACTGCACTCCAGCCTGGATAACAGAGTGAGACTCCATCTCAAAAAAAAGAAAAGAAAGAAAATGCAATGAGAGCACATGACCTAGTTCTGCTAAAACTATTTACATAATAACACTTATTAACATAACAGGTTCACCATCTTGTAACACCTATAAGGAAGCTGGGGAAGGGAGATTGAGGCCTTTAACAGTTTAGGCCTCAAGCTACTATGTCAACAGATAATACCAAAATTATGTAGAAAGAACAATAAAAAAGGCATATTTAAATAGGAATAAGGTACTTCACAACACAATGTAAAAGTCTAAATAAACCCCCACTGTTAAAAAAGATGTATAAGAATAGAAACTTGGACATAACACTGCTGCAGTAAGTATAAATAAATTGGTGTGGAATTATCTTGTAAAGCTGCAGATAAGCATGCCCTAAGACTCAGAAACTGCACTTCTATGAGAATATGTGATGAGAATCTTTACACATACACCTAGGGAGAAAACATTAGCGGTAATAACATTGCAAAACAGAGACTTCCAGAAGCAGACAGGAGCAAACATATTTCTATACTCCAGTACCTTCTGACTTTCCTGAATTCCATCAGAGCAGAGTTAGTGCTAGTTCTCTGCAGACCCCAGATTAGGCCTTATGGCTGCAGTGAAAAGAACCCCAGGAGAAAACTCAGGAATGAAAATGGAGTCGGGCTTCAGACTGAAATTACCAAAAATCCCATGGAAGTAAAGGAAGAAAATGAAACTGAAAAACCGGAAACATCCTCAGACCAGTTAATTAAAACTGAGAGAGTGCCCAGGAGATCCAGTTTCCTAAAAGAACAGGAATTTCTTAAATATGAAGAGCTGAAGCAAGAATCATGAATGGTATAAAATAATTGCCCAGCATCTCAGAGGGGCATAAGGAGAGAAGGTAACAATATTTCCAGAGGATGACAAGACTGCAGGACTCATACTGAACTACTCATGAGCTGAACCACAGGTTGATAACCCTGGTCCTGTCCTTACAGAGAACCTACACAGGACTCTGGGATATAGATGAAGAATGACGTATTTGCAAGTCCTCTCAGTGCGGAATATAGTCATTCTTCCAAAATCCTTTTTTTGTGCGTGAGACAAAGTCTAACTTTGTCGCCCAGGCTGGAGTGCAGTGGCGCCATCTCAGCTCACTGCAACCTCCGCCTCCCAGGTTCAAATGATTCCCCTGCCTCAGCCTCCCTAGTAGTTGGGATTGCAGGCACCCACAACATGCCCGGCTAATTTTTGTATTTTTAGTAGAGATGGTGTTTCACCATGTTGGTCGAGGCTGGTCTCAAACTCCTGACCTCAAGTGATCCGCTCGCCTTGGCCCCCCCAAAGTGCTGAGATTACAGGTGTGAGCCACCGCACCCTGGCCTTATTTTATTATACAATCATTCAGCATTATTTCACTTAACAATGTACATTTATCATCAAGATAAAATCTTTTTTTTGAGACGGAGTCTCGCTCTGTCGCCCAGGCTGGAGTGCAGTGGCGTGATTCGCTCGCTGCAAGCTCTGCCGCCTCCCAGGTTCACGCCATTCTCCTGCCTCAGCCTCCCGAGAAGCTGGGACTACAGGCACCCGCCACCACATCGGGCTAATTTTTTTTTTTTTTTTTTTGTATTTTTAGTAGAGACAGGGTTTCACCGTGTTTGCCAGGATGGTCTCGATCTCCTGACCTCGTAATCTGCCCGCCTCGGCCTTCCAAAGTGCTGGGATTACAGGCATGAGCCACTGTGCCCGGCCATCAAGATAAAATCTTAAAAACTAAGGTTAAAAAAGTGAATCAACAAGTTTATCAAATTTAAACAACTTATTAGTATTCAAGCTCAGAATAAAACTTTAAAAGGAATCAGTCAATCATCATTGGATGCTAAAATCATTGTTTAAGGTCGCTGGGGAAAACGACTCACACAGTCTCAAAATATTAATCCACGCCAGGTGTGGTGGCCCATGCATGTAATCTCAACACTTTGGGAAGTCAAAGCAGGCGATTTGCTTGAGGCCAGGAGTTCAAGACAAGTCTGGGCAACATGGCAAAACCTTGTCTGTACAAAAAACACAAAAATGAGCCAGGTGTCATGGCACATGACTGTAATCTCAGCTACTCGGGAGGCCGAGGCATGAGAATCGCTTAAATACAGGAGGCAGAGTTTGCAGTGAGCCGAGATCTCACTGCATTCAGCCTGTGTGACAGAGCAAATCTGTCTCAAAAGTACATAAAAATCTTTCATTGGATCATGGATGAAAAATAAAACAACTATTAATATTATGGTCATTACTGGGAAAATTAAATATGAACTACATGTGTATTAGTTAATAATACTATATCAATTTTGTATTTTTTTTTTTGTTTTAGAGACTCTCTTGCTCAGACTGGAGTGCAATTACAAGATCATAGCTTACTGCAGCCTTGAACTCCTAGACTCAAGCAATCCTCCCACCTCAGATTCTGAACAGCTAGGACTACAGGCGTGCATCACTACACCTGGCTTTTTATTTTTATTTTTTAATTATTATCATTATTTTTTTGAGATGGAGTCTCACTCTGTCACCCAAGGTGGAGTGCAGTGGCACGACCTCAGCTCACTGCAGCCTCCATCTCACGGGTTCAAGGGATTCTCCTGCTTCAGCCACCCAAGTAGCTGGGATTACAGGCACACGCCACCACACCTGGCTAATTTTTGTATTTTTTGTAAAGATGGGGTCTCACCACGTTGGTCAGGCTGGTCTCGAACTCCTGACCACAAATGATCCACCCACTTCAGCCTCCTGAAGTGTTGGGATTACAGGCATGAGCCACTGCATCTGGCGCTATTATATTTTAATTTTTTGTAAAGATGTGTCTCGGTATATTGCCCAGGCTGGTCTCGAACTCCTAGCTTCAAGAGATCCTCCTGCCTCAGCCTCGCAAAGGACTGGGATTACAACTACAGGCAAAAGCCACTGCACCGGGCCAAATTTCATATGTGATAGTGGCATTGTGATTATGTCGCAGAATGTCCTTGCTCTTAGGAGATAAATGAAGGATTCACAGGTAAAATGTCATGTCACAATTTACTTCCAAATTATCCAAGAAAAAAGTGTGTGTGGTACACATGTGTACATAAAGTATCTAAACATGTTCACTGATGAATCTAGGAAAAGAATACAAATGTGTTCACTGTACTACTTTCACCTTTGCTGCAGGATTGAATTTTTTATAATAAAAAGCAATCACTGAAAGTCCTCTTTCTGCTTAAGTTTGAAATGTAGAATAATAAGAAAATTTTTAATGAAAAATAAACAGTTTAACTTACAGCTAAGAGTTGTCTTATAAGCATGTCTGAGGCTTTCTCGGAAATGTTGCCAACAAAAACAGTAGTAGTAGGACCACAATTTTCATCATTTTCTTTAGCCTTTAAGCCTGGATGATCCTTTCTTGCGCCCAAATGCTTTCCAACCATAGACACAGTGGGTACTAAGACCTAAGGTGAAGAAACGAAATAAAAATTGATTCAGCAATTAAATTTCCTACCCCAATTAACATTAGGCTAAAAACATCAGGATTAAATAAATATATATAGCACATTATTTAAGCTCTGCATGCTTGTACACTTCTAAAACTCCTACAGTGCATAGCACATTTCATTAATGCAAACTTATTTGTGACAAATAAACCTCTACTACTAGATTACCTTTCTTCTTAAAAAAGAAACAAAAATAACCAAGAAAACTTTGTTATGTTTAAGATATAATTTTTATTTTTATTTTCTGAAACGGAATCTCGCTCTGTCGCCCAGGTTGGAGTGCAGTGGCATAATAGCTCATTGCAACCTCCGCCTCCTGGGTTCAAGGGACTCTCCTGCCTCGGCCTCCCAAGTAGCTGGGATTACAGATGTGTGCCACCACGCCTAGATAATTTTTTGTATTTTTAGTAGAGACAGGGTTTCACCATGTTGGCGAGGATGGTCTTGAACTCCTGGTCTCAGGCGATCCTGGCCTATGTCTTAAACATTTAAAATTTATGCCTTAGGCCAAGTGTGGTGGCTCATGTCTGTAATCCCAGAACTTTGGGAGGTCAAGGCAGACGGATCACCTGAGGCCAGTCTGACCAACAAAGTGAAACCTCGTCTCTACTAAAAATATAAAAAATTGGCCGGGCGTGGTGGCGCACACCTGTAAGCTCAGCTACTCGGGAGGCTGAGGCAGGAGAATCGCTGAACCCAGGAGGCAGAGGATGTAGTGAGCCATGCCACCATTGCACTCCAGCCTAGGCAACAAGAGAGAAACTCCGCCCCACTGCCCCACCGCCCCCCAACCCAACAAAAAAATACATAAAACATTTAAAATTATCAAATATATCCAGAAGTTTTTTTCATAATTTTACTCTCAGTACTAATATAAAAGCAACTTTCAATTATCCATGCTAATCCTCTAGCAGGATATTCAAATACTCCACAGCACTCTCCCCCATATTTTGCCTTTTATCAGTTATTTATGCTATCTTATTTTCCCTTCATGACGTTCAACTTTCCCGGGGAAGAAACACATCTTTGTACTTGACACTGAATTCAGCAAGCACCCTCAGGAGGCACCGAATAAACAGTGGTGAAATGGGAGAGCTGCTCCACTCCTAATTCTAGCTTTCTCTAGCCTGAAATACAAGGAGGAAGAGTACATGCCTGAGGCTTTCAAACATGGCCCAACTCTTGGTGTCCAAGGCAAGAAAAGCTGAACTCCCCTTTGGCTGCAGAACCACATCTTCTTAGTGGTCGGCCTCACAGCAGGTTCTCATTTGCCCACGTAATTCCTCTCTCCCTTTTACCAAGAATAACAGTCCTCATCCCTTTTCAAAACCCAGATATTAAAAGACACTGAAAATAAAGAAACCTACCCTCCCTCGTAGAATTCCAAATAAAAGTTAAGAGAGTTATTATCTATTCATGTGCTACAGTACAGCAGCATTCTTAACAAAGGTGCTTGTAATGCTCAGAAGATTTGATGAATGTGGAGAATTAAGGTTCTCCACATTCAATTAAGGTTCAAGAAGAAAATAATGAATGAGAGCATTTCAGCAGAAGAAAGGTTTTAGTGAAGTCTTACAAAGCTTGAACATACCACACTAGAAGACAGAGAAAACTAAGATAAAAATCGCTTGGAGGCTGGGCGCGGTGGCTCAAGCCTGTAATCCCAGCACTTTGGGAGGCCGAGACGGGCGGATCACGAGGTCAGGAGATCGAGACCATCCTGGCTAACACGGTGAAACCCCGTCTCTACCAAAAGATACAAAAAACTAGCCGGGCGTGGTGGCGGGCACCTGTAGTCCCAGCTACTCCGGAGGCTGAGGCAGGAGAATGGCGTGAACCCGGGAGGCGGAGCTTGCAGTGAGCCGAGATCCGGCCACTGCAATCCAGCCTGGGCGACAGAGCGAGACTCCGTCTCAAAAAAAAAAAACAAAAAACAAAAATCGCTTGGAAAGGGTGAAAAATTAGGAAGCTAGGAGGAAACGTGTAAAAGGTACTCCACACAAATTTCATTTCAAAATTTTAATTTTTACAAGGATCATTCCTATGTTCTTTTAAGAGATCAGACATGTCACATCCTTCTCCCATCTCCCAGGACCAAGATGAGAAAGCAATGAAGAGCCAAAGCCCTAAATCTGTAATAACAAGTATATGAAGAGTCTAGAGAATAACAGGAAAATCACAGAATTATCTACTTAGGGAGCACATTGCAGGTGCAACTGCATATATGCACACCTAAGTGAAAATGATACTTATTCAAATAAATGATACGCTATACAGGGGTGCTCTCACTCTGTCCTTGTTATTCTTTTAAATACTCATAATGTATTTAAGTTTATCACACTGTTTAGCTTAAAAGCACTAGCACTACCATAACTCATGACTCTTCCTTTAAGTTATACTTACAGTTGGAGCAGGAGCCATAATGCTCATTGGTACAGGAATCATTGGGGTCCCTAAGAAAAGAAAAACCACACTGATTTTATATGACTGCATTCTCTTTTTTTTTTTTTTTTTTTTTTGAGACGGAGTCTGGCTCTGTCGCCCGGGCTGGAGTGCAGTGGCCGGATCTCAGCTCACTGCAAGCTCTGCCCCCCGGGTTTACGCCATTCTCCTGCCTCAGCCTCCCGAGTAGCTGGGACTACAGGCGCCCGCCGCCTCGCCCGGCTAGTTTTTTGTATTTTTTAGTAGAGACGGGGCTTCACCGTGTTCGCCAGGATGGTCTCGATCTCCTGACCTCGTGATCCGCCCGTCTCGGCCTCCCAAAGTGCTGGGATTACAGGCTTGAGCCACCGCGCCCGGCCATGACTGCATTCTCTATCAACAACATGCCACACAATTAAGTATCCTTACTCATAATTAACATAAGTGGAAATATAGGACAAATGAAAATGAAATACTGATAAATACTACCTTATTTTCAAAAGGAATGTGCTATCAGGTTGGTCCATATAAACTTACAAAAAAAGACTATTCTGAAAACAAACTGGCCACCTCAATATGCTTTTGACTTAAAGAGCATACAATTCTGGACAGTTATCCATTCGGGTTCATATGGTTCAGTGATCCTCAAAACCAACGCCTTTCACCAATACAGACTGACTTATAGGTGAACAATGACATTAAAGAAACCTTTAAAAGTAAAAACAGCCAGCGCGGTGGCTCACGCCTGTAATTCCAACTCTTAGGAAGGCACAGGTGGGGGGATAGATTAAGCTCAGGAGATCGAGACCTGCCTGGGCAATATAGTGAGACCCCATTTTCCACAAAAAAGGAAAAAAAAAAAAGACCAAAAAAAAAAGTAAGACACATGGTACAACATGGTGATACCGTCAGTAATGGTGTACTATATTCTTGAAAATGACCAAAAGAAAATCTACATTTATCTAGAGTGTTCTCACAACAGCAAAAAAATAAGTATGTAAAGTAATACACCACGTGTTAATTGGCTCAATTTAGTCATTCTACAACATATACGTTATTTCAAGACGCTGCGCACGATAAACATAAATTTTTCTCAAATAAATAAAGTAAAAACAAATCCTTTGAAAGTTATTTTAAGCATCAAATGAAAAATTTATGTGGAAATCTAAGGAGAATCCTGGTTCTTTCACAGAAAACAAAAATCATGGGCTGGGCGCAGTGGCTCACACCTGTAACCCCAGCACTTTGGGAGGCAAAGATGAGTAAATCACCTGAGGTCAGGCGTTTAAGACCAGCCTGACCAACATGGTGAAGCCCCATTTCTACTAAAAATACAAAAATTAGCCAGGCATACTGGTGTGTGCCTGTAATCCCAGCTACTTGCGAGGCTGAGGCAGGAGAATTGCTTGAACCTGGGAGGCAGAGGTTGCAGTGAGCCAAGATCATGCCATTGCACTCCAGCCTGGGGAACAAGTGCAAGACTCTGTCCCAAAAATAATAATAATAAATAAAATATTGCTTGTAGTTATAGCTACTCTGGAAATTGAGGGACAAGGATCCCTGAGCCCAGGAGTTCAAGGCTGCAGTGTGCTATCATCGTGCCTGTGTAAAACCACTGCACTCCAGCCTAGGAAACATAGCAAAACTCTAATTCTTTATTAAAAAAAAAAAAAAAAAAAAGGCAGAGAATAGGGCGACACGGTAGCTCACACCCATAATCCAAACACTTTGGGAGGCCAAGACAGGCAGATCACTTGAGCCAATATGGCAAAACCCCATCTCTACAGAAAATACAAACATTAGCCGAGCATGGTGGCACACACTCATAACCCCAGTTACTAGGGAGATTGAGTCAGGAGAATCACTTGAACCCAGGAGGCGGAGGCTGCAGTGAGCTGTAATGGCGCCACTGTACTCCAGCGACAGAGTAAGACTCTCTCAAAAAAAGCCAAAAAAAAAAAAATTCAAAAATTTAAAATCTTTTCTATAAACCCAATCTACTGGTAAGGAAATTAAAGCACAAATTCTCCATAACCATCCTTTTTGATTCTAAACAAGTGATTAAGCTTCCTGCCACCCCCCCCCCCCCCCCCCCCCCCCAAGACAGGGTCTTTCTTCCCTATGTTGTCCAGGTTGATCTTGAACTTCTGGGTTCAAGAGATCCCCCTGCCTCAGCCTCCCAAAGTGATGGGATTACAGGTATGAGCCACCATGCCCAGCCTGTAACTTCTAGAACACTTGGGCTTTGCATCATGGTTATAGTAAGGCCCATTGAAAAACGGATCTGAGTCAGGCATGGTGGCACACATCTATAGTCTCAGCTACTCAGGAGGCTGAGGCAGGAGGATCAGCTGAGCCCAGGAGATAGAGGCTGCATTAAGTTATGGTTGTGCCACTGTACTCCCAGCCTGGGAGACAAAGAGAGATCCTGTCTCAAAAAAATTAATAAACTAAAAATTAAAATCCAGGCCGGGCGCGGTGGCTCAAGCCTGTAATCCCAGCACTTTGGGAGGCCGAGGCGGGTGGATCACGAGGTCAGGAGATCGAGACCATCCTGGCTAACATGGTGAAACCCCGTCTCTACTAAAAATACAAAAAACTAGCCGGGCGTGGTGGCGGGCGCCTGTAGTCCCAGCTACTCGGAGGCTGAGGCGGGAGAATGGCGTGAACCCGGGAGGTGGAACTTGCAGTGAGCCGAGATCGCGCCACTGCACTGCAGCCTGGGCGACAGAGCGAGACTCCGTCTCAAAAAAAAAAAATAAATAAAAAAAAAAAAATAAAATCCAGATCTGCACTATGAGCCTATAAATGTATGAAGAAAATCAGGATATATGGACCAAAGAGAAAACTGATGCCCAAATGAAAGTTGTTCAAAACACTTTCCTGCTATAACTATTAATCTGTTTGATGGCTGATAACTAACTTTATTCAGTTTTCTGCAACATTCTCTCAATTTTCTCAACAGAATTTCCTTTCAGCAAAATTTATTTCTTTTAAGGAAAAAATTTTGTCCAAAGGGCCAGCCACAGCCTTCCAGCAGAATTTCATCTATTTATGGTCCATTATAAAACAACTAAGTTACTTCTTAAAATCAGTAATTGTTACACGGAGTAAAGTAGTAGTGTAAACTTTCACATTACTCCTCTGGCAGCAGATGATAACAAATACATATCCATGATTATCTAGAAGCACAGCTTAAAGCAGCTCCACTACGAGCATGTCTAAAATAACTTATGAAAGTACTGCATTCTGTTCCATAATACACATGCATAAATAGTTGTTCTGATTTTTTCCCCTTTGAGACAAAGTGTCACCCTTGTTGCCCAGGATGGAGTGCAGTGGCATGATCTCGGCTCACTGCAACCTCGGCTTCCCAGGTTCAAGCGATTCTCCTGCCTCAGCCTCCTGAGTAGCTGGGATTACAGGCCTGAGCCACTGCGCCTGGCTAATTTTTTGTATTTTTAGCATTTCCCCATGTTGGCCAGACTGGTCTCGAACTCCTGACCTCAGGTGATCCACCCACCTTGGCCTCCTAAAGTGCTGAGGTCACAGGCATGAGCCACTGTGCCAGGCCTGATTTTTTTTTAATTATGATTTTCCCCCAATTCTTGAAGTGCTAAATAATATTCCACAGAAATTCTCATATTTATCTTGTGGCTTTTCAGATCCAAGGGTAGAAGGCTCCCAAAGCTGAGCCTGTGGTAATAAATTCAAAATTTTACAATGAGTAGTTAAATCCAAAATAAAGACAAGGTCAGGTGCAGTGGCTCACATCTGTAATCCCAGAACTTTGGAAGGCTGAGGTGGGAGTATACCTTGAGCCCAGAAGTTCAAGACCAGCCTGGATAAGATGGTGAGACCCCCATCTTTACAAAATTTTTTTTTTAAATTTTTAATTAACAGTATATAGTGACACAAGCCTGTGGTCCCAGCTACTCAGGAGGGCTGAGATGGGAGCCCAGGAGGTCAAGGCTGCAGTGAGCCATGATCACGCCACTGTACTCCAGTCTGGCAACAGAGTACTCAAAACACACATACACACACATGCACACACACAAAATAAAGACAAATGTGCTGTTTATTACAACCCTCGTAACATACATGCTATGAATTAACAACCCATTATGAGCCAGCCAACTGCAATGTTCTTTTTTTTTTTGAGACGGAGTCTTGCTCTGCCGCCCAGGCTGGAGCGCAGTGGCCGAATCTCAGCTCACTGCAAGCTCCGCCTCCCGGGTTCACGCCATTCTCCTGCCTCAGCCTCCCGAGTAGCTGGGACTACAGGCGCCCGCCATCTCGCCCGGCTAGTTTTTTGTATTTTTTAGTAGAGACGGAGTTTCACCGTGTTTGCCAGGATGGTCTTGATCTCCTGACCTCGTGATCCACCCATCTCGGCCTCCCAAAGTGCTGGGATTACAGGCTTGAGCCACCGCGCCCGGCCCCAACTGCAATGTTCTTAAGTCAAAAGAAAAATTTCTTATAAGCAAAGATAATCATTTTTTCAAAGATGAGGTCTCACTCTTTGGACTTGAACTCCTGGGCTCAGGCCATCCTCCCACCTCAGTCTCCTGAGTAGCCAGGACAACAGACACACACAATCACACCCAGCATAAGCAATGTTAACTATGTACTTCAGGATAATAGTTCTCAAATGTGGATTCTCCATGCTTAAATGAGTGCCAAAAATTACCTGTGAACGTGTTAAAAATTAAGATTCCTGAGCCCCAATTTCTGAGGATCTGATTCAGGGGGTTGGAGCAGGGTCTGAACATTTTTTTTTTTAACTCCATAAATCTTTACTTATATTGACTTATAATATACACTTTAAAGTATCTGGAAAAATAAAGAAAAATAACCTTATTGCTTCCCTTTTTAGTAAGGGGATAGCAACAGCAGTTATGGGGGTATATGAGGAAAATTTTTCACTGTATTACTTTCTGTATTTTTTGTTTGTTTTTGAACAATGTGTATGTATTACCCAGTTTTTTAAATATAGAATTTTTAGGCCGGACATAGTAGCTCACACCTGTAATTCCAACACTTTGGGAGGCAGAGGCAGGCGGATCATTTGAGGCCAGGAGTTCGAGACCAGCCTGGCCAACATAGCGAAACCCTGTCTCTACCAAAAATACAAAACTTAGCCAGGCATGATGGCAGGCATGTGTAACCCCAGCTACACAGGAGGCTGAGGCAGAGAATTGCTTGAGCCTAGGAGGTGGAGGTTGCAGTGAGCTGAGATCATGCCACTGCACTCCAGCCAGGGTGACAGAGCAAGACTCTATCTCAAAAAATTTTAAAAAAAAAGAATTTTAAAAAAACTTTCCAGATGAGGGGGAAAAAAAAAACTTTGTAGATGAGTTTGATCCTCAGTCAGATATAAAAGCTACTGCTATAGGAAAAAGAGACATCCACATTTTCCAAACGATGCTGAGAGGCATCTTCACTAACAGTCACATATCTAACATTTTCCTGAAATTAATATCACAAAGACAAAAGTACAAGTTTAACGACAAAAAACAGTATCAACAAACTTACCTGGAGGTACAGGTGGAGGAAATCCTGGAAACTGCGGGGGTGGGATCCCTGGTGGGAGTGCTGGGATTCCCATGGGAGGGCGATTCAAATGAGGGGGAAAAGACATTCTTACTGCAGCAGTCTAAAGAAAAAAGGACATGACAAATCATTTTATTTGAAAACTTCACAATTTTATTATGCCTTCTTTGCTGACTTTCATTTTTAGAGTATCTGCAAAATTCTGAACTTTTCTTACCCAAAGAAGTTGGCAAAGACCCTGTTTTCTGTCAGTTCATTGAGAATTCTTACAACTTAAATTTTTTCTAAAATAAGTTTCCAAAATGTACATGATCCAAGTTCAGGATAGATTCCTACAATCATGTAGGAATACATACAAAGGAAGAAAAAAATTTTCAGGTTCAGTTAATATCCAAAAATTAAATACCAAACGAACGAATCTTTTTAGACCAAACTGAGAATCCAGATGGGTATCTAATAGTTTTTTAAGTGTTCTGATACATTCTTGTTTTGTTTTGTTTTGTTTTTTTGAGACGGACTCTCACTCTGTGGACAGGTTAGAGTGCAGTGGCGCCATTTCCGCTCATTGCAACCTCTGCCTCCCAGGTTCAAGCAATTTTCCTGCCTGAGCCTCCCGAGTAGCTGGGACTACAGGACTGTACCACCATGTCCAGCTAATTTTTGTATTTTCAGTAGAGACGGGATTTCACCATGTTCGCCAGGATGGTCTCCATCTCTTGACCTCAAGGGATCCGCCCTCCTCGGCCTCCCAAAGTGCTGGGATTACAGGGGTGAGCCACCATGCCTGGCCTTTTTTTTTTCTTTGAGACGGAGTCTTGCTCTGTCGCCACGCTGGAGTGCAATGGCGCAATCTGCGCTCACTGCAACCTCCGCCTCCCGGGTTCAAGCAATTCTCCTGCCTCACCTTCCTGAGTAGCTGGGATTACAAGCGTGCACCACCACGCCCGGCTAATTTTTGTATTTTTAGTAGAGACGGGGTTTCACCATGTTGGCCAAGATGGTCTCGATCTCCTGACCTCGTGATCCGCCTGCCTCAGCCTCCCAAAATGCTGGGATTACAGGCCTGAGCCACCACACACAGCCCATTTTTCTTGTATCTATCAGAATCCTAAAAACTAAAGGTACCAAGTTACATGGTATTTGTTGCTTCAATGCTGGCCACTTCCTAAGAGGCAAATGTGCTCATAGACTATACATCTCAGTAGGGGGAAATAAACTTCTGACTTTCAGTCATATAGTAACCATTCAAATACAAAGAGAACATACAACTTTTGACAAGAGGGAAAAAAAAGGTCAATAGTTTTTTTTAAAAACTTAAAAGTAAACCTTGTAACCATTCTTGAATCAAAACTGAAGAATCAGAAGCTGGCATTTTATTTTTTAAAGTTTAAGAACAGCCTGGTTGCAGTGGCTCACGCCTGTAATCCCAGCACTTGGTGAGGTCAAAGCGCATGCATCACCTGAGGTCAGGAGTTCAAGACCAGCCTCGCCAACATGGTGAAACCCTATCTCTACTAAAAATACAAAAAATAAACAAATAAATAAGCAGGGCATGGTGGTGTGCGCCTATAATCCCAGCTACTCAGGAGACTGAGGCAAGAGAATCACTTGTAATCCACTGCACTCCAGCCTGGGTGACAGAGCAAGACTCTGTCTCGGGGTGGGAAGAAAAAGAAAAAAGAAGAACATATTTAACTGTTTCACTTAGTTTGTCATGTTAAAGAAAACTGTCATTTTGTTAAATATTGGCATTTAATGTTAATATTTAAATATTAACATTTTTAGTATTAAAAAAAATTTCCAAATCAGCCAAGCATGGTAGTGCGTACCTATGGTCCCAACTACTTGGGAGGCTGATGCAGGAGGATGGCTTGAGAGACAGAGCAAGACCCTGTCTCAAAAAAAAAAAAATTTTTTTTCACCTCCAACTTTATTTTCAGCAGCACACCTTTTTTTTTTTTTAAGAAACAGGGTTGGGGAGGCGCGGTGGCTCACACCTGTAATCCCAACAGTTTGGGAGGCCGACGCAGACAGATCACCTGAGGTTGGGAGTTTAGAACCAGTCTACCCAACGTGGAGAAACCCCATCTCCACTAAAAATACAAAATTAGCCGGGCATGGTGGCGCATGCCTGTAATCCCAGCTACACATGAGGCTTAGGCAGGAAAATCGCTGGAACCAGGGAGGTGGACGTTGCAGCGAGCCAAGATCACGCCATTGCACTCCAGCCTGGGCAACAAGAGCGAACCTCCATCTCAAAAAAACAAAAAAACAAATACTTCTCTCTACTATTTTGTCTTTTATGTTTTACAGAAACATAAAAAGAGGGCCGGGCGCGGTGGCTCAAGCCTGTAATCCCAGCACTTTGGGAGGCTGAGACGGGCGGATCACGAGGTCAGGAGATCGAGACCATCCTGGCTAACACGGTGAAACCCCATCTCTACTAAAAAATACAAAAAACTAGCCGGGCGAAGTGGCGGGCACCTGTGGTCCCAGCTACTCGGGAGGCTGAGGCAGGAGAATGGCGTGAACCCGGGAGGCGGAGCTTGCAGTGAGCTGAGATCCGGCCACCACACTCCAGCCTGGGCAACAGAGCCAGACTCAGTCTCAAAAAAAAAAAAAAAAAAAAAAGAAACATAAAAAGAGAAAACACAAAAAGTGTAAGTCTTCCACTTCCTTGTCCCCAATCACAACAGTTTGGTATCTACTGCTGTGCTCTTCTTAATACCTTTCTACAAACTAATAATTTTTATTTTTCTACAACCAATCACATTACGAGAATTTCTCCCTCATTATAAATGCCATCTCTTCATGTCAGTTCACAAAAGTTTTATTCCAAGCTGGGGACGGTGGCTCACGTCTGCAATCCCAACACTTCAGGAGGCCAAAGCAGGTGGATCACTTGAGGTCAGGAGTTCTACACCAGCCTGGCCAACATGGTGAAACCCCATCTCTACTAAAACTACAAAAATTAGCCAAGTGTGGCGGCACATGCCTGTAATCCCAGCTACTCAGGAGGCTGAGGCAAGAGAATCACCTGAACCCGGGGTGCGGAGTTTGCAGTGAGCTGAGATCGTGTCACTACACTCCAGCCTGGGCAACAGAGACTCTGTCTAAAAAATAAAAAAATAAAAATAAAGTCTTATTCCACTCTTTATAATGCAGTAAACTGGCCGGGCGCGGTGGCTCACGCCTATAATCCCAGCACTCTGGGAGGCCGAGGTAGGCGGATCACAAGGTCAAGAGATTGAGACTATCCTGGCCAACATGGCGAAACCCCGTCTCTACTAAAAATACAAAAATTAGGAGAGAGGGTGGCTGCAGTAGTGAGAGGCTGGTGCTGCAGCTCTTTCCCTGCAGTCCAGCCGAGTAAGCGTGCAAGCCTGGCGCTTCCTTCTCTTCAGGCAGAGAGCTTGGGATGTGGTAATGCCAGCCAGACTTTTCAGAGCTATGGTCAGATCTACTGTACATTGTCAAAACCACATCAGTGCCAAAGAACTGGTCATCTAATGTTGAAACCACTTAAGGAATTTGAAAATACAACATGCAGCACACTGACAATATGTCAAAACTTGGATTTGTTCCTTCCTGATAATACAGCTGGTGGTTTGAATAAGTCTCAGATTCTGTAAATGAACCAAAAAAAAAAAAAAAATCAAATATAAGCATGGTCTCTCCATTAAATGCTGCTCATTGCCAAGACGAAAAGGCGCACCTTCCAACCATGAAATCCTTTGGTACTCAGAAGAGAGTGACTCACAAACCAAATCTATTGGGTTCTAAATGGTTTATAAAAATATTAAAGAGGCATTTCTCATCTGTTATCAATGGAAACATTTGTTCCAAAACAAGGCTTTCCACAATCAAGAGACCACTAAAAGCATCCAGGACCAAGCAGCCATCCAGGACCAACCTTCCAGTTCTGCCTGTGAATGAGGTAAAGCTGGGGTGGCTGTGGCTCATATGCTTAGTGATCACTGCTCACACTAAACCAGTGTGCGCTGCACCCCAGCCTTACACCCAGCTTAAGAAACTGGCAGTCAGGCCGGGCGCGGTGGCTCAAGCCTGTAATCCCAGCACTTTGGGAGGCCGAGATGGGCGGATCACGAGGTCAGGAGATCGAGACCATCCTGGCGAACACAGTGAAACCCCGTCTCTACTAAGAAATAAAAAAAATAGCCGGGCGAGATGGCGGGCGCCTGTAGTCCCAGCTACTCGGGAGGCTGAGGCCGGAGAATGGCGTGAACCCGGGAAGCGGAGCTTGCAGTGAGCTGAGATCCGGCCACTGCACTCCAGCCTGGGCTACAGAGCGAGACTCCGTCTCAAAAAAAAAAAAAAAAAAAAAAAAAGAAACTGGCAGTCAACTAAGACTTCTCCATCAAGATCTTTGAAGCCTAATAAATATCCAATGACATTCAAAAGCTTAATTTTTAAGAATTAATGATACATAGAAAAACAAAATATAGGCAATAAAAGATGAAAAAAATACAAAAATTAGCCAGGCGTAGTGGCGCATGCCTGTAGTCCCAGCTACTTGGGAGGCTAAGGCAGGAGAATCAATTGAACCCAGGAGGCAGAGGCTGCAGTGCGCTGAGATCAAGCCACTGCACTCCAGCCTGGCAACAGAGGAAGACTGTCTCAAAAATAATATTATTAACAATGCAGTAAATTATTATAATACGGACATATTTATTCAACCAACATTAACAGCTGGCTTGGCTCCACTTTCAGTTCTCACAAATAATGCTGAACGTTCCTGGAGATAACAGACATATAACTGTATGCATCTGTACAGGTAATTCTCTAATACAGGTCAGAACTATATGTATCTGATTAGCTGGGTGTGGTGGCAGGTGCCTGTAGTCCCAGCTACTTGGGAGTCTAAGGCAGGAGAATCGCTTGAATCTGGGAGGCGGAGGCTACAGTGAGCCGAGATGGCACCACTGCACTCCAACCTGCGAAACAGAGCAAGACTCCATCTCAAAAAAAAAAAANCTGTCTTGGGAAAAAAAAAAAAAGGTTTGTCAACCCCTAAATCTATACCAGAGTAGTGAAAGAAAGCTTCCAGAAGAACATGATTCTAAGCTATGACTTAGAGGATAAATTAGGTTATCCACAGCAGGTAGAATAGAGGAGAATGTTCCACGCAGGTGGGAATAACATAACTGAAAGCCTGAGGTAAAAGAGCAAGGACATTCTGGGAATGGAAAATAGTTCCCTATGGGGTACAGAGTATGTGGCAGAGGTTGGTTGGGAAATGGGGCAGGAGTGGGTGTCAGGATATAAGTCTGAGAGGCAAGTAGTGAACAGATTATGATGGACCTTCTTCTTTATTTATTTTTTATTTTTTGAGACAGGGTCTTGCTCTGTCACCTAGGCTGGAGTGGCAAGATCACACCCTCTATGTCCTGGGCTGAAGGAATCCTGTTACCTCCCGAGTAGTTGGGTCCACAGGTTTGTACCACTACAGCCAGGTAGTTTGTTTCTTTTTTGAGACGGAGTCTCACTCTGTTGCCCAGGCTGGAGTGCAGTGGCGCGATCTCCGTTCACTGCAAGCTCCGCCTCCCAGGTTGACGCCATTCTCCTACTTCAGCCTCCGGAGTAGCTGGGACTACAGGCGCCTGCCACCACGCCTGGCTAATTTTTTGTGTTTTTTAGTAGAGACAGGATTTCATTGTGTTAGCCAGGATGGTCTCGATCTCCTGACCTCATGATCCGCCTGCCTCAGCCTCCCAAAGTGCTGGGATTGCAGGCTTGAGCCACTGCGCCCAGCCCAGTCAGGTAGTTTTTACATTGTTTGGGAAAGAAAGGGTTTCCCGGCCAGGCATGGTGGCTCATGCCTGTAATCCCAGCACTTTGGGAGGCCAAGGCGGGTGGATCACCAGGTCAGGAGTTCAAGACCAGCCTGGCCAATATGGTGAAACCCTGTCTCTACCAAAAATACAAAAAGTACCTGGGCACTGTGGTGGGCGTCTGTAGTCCCAGCTACTCAGGAGGCTGAGGCAGGAGAATTGCTTGAACCAGGGAGGCAGAGGTTGCAGTGGGCCGAGATCACACCACTGCACTCCAGCCTGGGCGACAGGGAAAGACTCTGTCAAGAAAGAGAGAGAGAGAGGAAGGGAGGGAGGGAGGGAGGAAGGAAGGAAGGAAGGAAAGAAAGAAAGGGTCTCCTTATGTTGCCCAGGCTGGTCTTGAACTCCTGGGCTCCAGTGATCCTCCCGCCTTGGCATCCCAAAGATTGAGATTACAAATTTGAGCCCCTGCACCTGGCCTGTGATGGACCTTATAAATTAGATTGTGAAGTTTGCATTTTATACTGAGGACGATAGGCAGGCATGTAAGGGTTTGTAGAGGAGAGAGAAAATAAGGAATAATGCCCAGGATAATGCCTCAGGAATTGGATAGGATAAAGACCTTATTGGGACGGGAAACACAGGCAAAGTTAGTGAAAATGGTGGCGTAAGGAACACCTGGTCTGTCCCTCTACAAGGACCATGAATAAATTGGCAGAAACTCACAGAATGATCATTCTCAGAACTCTAGCTACTCATCGAAAGCTTGCCACAACCGAGGAAATGCTTACTTAAAAAAACAACAACTGGATCTTCATGGAAGAGCTTTGTGACATTGTAACTTATGCTGGACATTCCCCTGTTCCTCAGCACAAAAGAGACCTTGAAGATGGACTGTGTTCATAGTAAGAGTGCCCAGTACCAGAGGGAGCAGAACAGACATTATACTCAAAGAATTTCAGTGTTTGTTTTGATCTGTCTGGTGGGATCACTTGAGCCTAGGAGTTCTAGACCAGCCTTGGCAACATAGACCCTGTCTCAAAACAAAACAAAACAAAACGAAATAAAAAAGGAGGCCAGGTGTGGTGGCTCGCGCCTGTAATCCCAGCACTTTGGGAGGCCAGGCGGTGGATCACTTGAGGTCAGGAGTTCCAGATCAGCCTGGCTAACATGGTGAAACCCTGTCCCCACTAAAAATACAAAAAATTAGGCAGGTGTGGTGGCATGTGCCTGAAGTCCCAGCTACTCCAGAGGCTGAGGCAAGAGAACCACGTGAACTTGGAAGGTGGAGGTCACAGCGAACTGAGATCCCATCAGTGCATTGCAGCCTGGGCACCGAGTGAGACTCTGTCTAAAAATAATAATAATAATAATAAGGCTGGGCACAGTGGCTCACTGCTGTAATCCCAGCACTTTGGGAGGCCAAGGCAGGTGAATCACTAGGTCAGGAGTTCGAGAGCAGCCTGGCCAACATGCTGAAATCCTGTCTCTACAAAAAATACAAAAATTAGCTGAGTATGGTGGCACATGCCTGTAATCCCAGCTACTCGGGAGGCTGAGGCAGGAGAATCGCTTGAACCCGGGAGGCAGAGGTTGTAGTGAGCTGAGATCGCACAACTACACTCCAGCCTGTGCAACAGAGCGAGACTCTGTCTCAAAAAAGTAAATAAAAAATAAATAAAGGCCGGGCATAGTGGCTTACAACTATAATCCCAGCACTTTGGGAGACCAAGGTGGGAGGACCGTGAAGTCAAGAGATCGAGACCATCCTGGCCAACATGGTGAAACCCCATCTCTACTAAAAATACAAAAATTAGCTGGATGTGGTGGCATGTAACTCTAGTCCCAGCTACTCAGGAGGCTGAGGTAGGAGAATTGCTTGAACCCTAGAGGCAGAGGTTGCAGTGAGCCAAGATCCCACCACTGCACTCCAGCCTGGCAACAGAGTGAGTCTCTGTCTCAAAAAATAAAATAAAATAAAATAAAAATAAATAAAAAATTTATTAAACGCCAGTTTGTTTCCAGTACAGATATATATATATACTTTTTTTTTGAGACAGAGTTTCACTCTTGTTGCCCAGGCTGGAGTGCAATGGCACAATATCGGCTCACTGCAATCTCCGTGTCCCAGGTTCAAGCGATTCTCCTGCCTCAGCCTCCCAAGTAGCTGAGATTACTGGTGGCTGCCACCACGCCTGGCTAATTTTTTTGTATTTTTAGTAGAGATGGGGTTTCACCATGTTGGTCAGGCTGGTCTCGAACTCCTGACCTCAGGCGATCCACCCACCTTGGCCTCCCAAAGTGCTGGGATTACAGGCATGAGCCACTGTGCCTGGCTGCAAATGAGGTTTTTATTTTTATTTTTTTTAGATAGGGGTCTATCTTGCCCAGGTTGGTCTTGAACTCCTGGGCTCAAGTGATCCTCCCACATCAGCCTCCCCAGTAGTTGGGGTTATAGGCACCTGCCACCACACCAGACCCAAAGGTTCTACACAAACACCACATGTCCCCATGGTCATGTGTTGCACATTCCAAACAGATTTACATCCCAGATGTAGTGGCGCATGCCTGTAGTCCCAGTTACTCACGAGGCTGAGGCAGGAGCATCGCTTGAACCTGGGAGGCAGAGGTTGCAGTGAGCCAAGATTGTGCCACTGCACTCCAGCCTGAGTGACAGAGTGAGACTCTGTCTCAAAAAAAAAAAGTTTACATCCAGAAAACAGGGTTGTGTTTGCTGTTTTTCCCATCATTTTATTTTCTTTATTTTTGGGAAGAGGGAAAAGAGTTATGGGGGAGGGTTCTCACTATGTTCCCATGCTCTTCTGGAACTCCTGGGCTCAAAGGATCCTGAGGTCTCAGTCTCTTGAGTGGCTGGGATTACAGATATGCACTATCACCGTGCCTGGCTAAAGGGAACTTTTTTTTTTTTTAGACAGAGTTTCCCTCTGTCACCCAGGCTGGAGTGCAATGGCGCAATCTTGGCTTACTGCAACTTCTGCCTCCCGGACTTAAGTGATTCTTGTACCTCACCCTCCCGAGTAGCTGGCATTATAAGCAAGTGCCACCACGCCTGGCCAATTTTTGTATTTTTAGTAGAGACTGGATTTTGCCATGTTGGCCATGCTGGTCTCGAACTCCTGACCTCAAGTTATTTGACCACCTTGGCCTCCCAAATTGCTGGGATTACTGGTGTGAGCCACCATGCCTGGCCAAGGAAACTATTATGGCTCCAAGTTATTATAGGGGTAGTCCTAGCTGAAGTCCAATGGCACCATCTCAGCTCACTGCAACCTCTGCCTCCTGGGTTCAAGCAACTTTCCTGCCTCACCCTCCTGAGTAGCTGGGATTACAGGCATATGCCAACACACCAGGCTAATTTTTTGTATTTTTAGTAGAGATGTGGTTTCACCATATTGACCAGGCTGGTTTTAAACTCCTGACCTCGTGATCTGCCCGCCTCGGCCTCCCAAAGTTCTGGGATTACAGGCATAAGCCACTGTGCCTGGCCCAGAAATTTTTAAATTTTTTTTCTTTTTTTTTGAGATGGAGTCTCACTCTGTCACCCAGGCTGTAGGGCAGTGGCACGATCTTGGCTCACTGCAAACTCTGCCTCCCGGGTTTAAGCAATTCCCTGCCTCAGCCTCCTGATTAGCTGGGATTACAAGCGCCCACCACCAGGCCCAGCTAATTTTTGTATTTTTAGTACAGCCTGAGTTTCACCATGTTGGCCAGGCTGGTATTGAACTCCTGAACTCATGATCCACCCACCTCAGCCTGCCAAAGTGCTTGGATTACAGGCATGAGCCACTGTGCCCGGCCCTAGAAGTAGTTTTTAGAAAACAATTTCTCAGCCATGTTTCATAATCCAACCATTGGCTCTCTGCCTAGTATTGAAAATATAATTTTCAGCAATTTAATCCTCATATATGGGTCATTATTATGTAGATTTGATTTTACTGGTGGTTTACTTATGTCCCTGGAATCATAAGGTAAAAAAGTATTGGACTTCAAGTCAGCAGATACAGTCTTGTCCCAGATTTGTCAATAATTTGTTGTGTAACCCTGGCAAGTCACTTAATCTTAGTTTTCTCTCCTGGGTTAACAATTATCAAGATAGAATCATAGTACGTTGGAATTGGCAGGGACTTCATTAATTACAATTTCTATTTTGTGGAAAGGTTGAGTGACTTACCCAACCACCTGTATAGTCAGGAGGTTTTCTCTTTTCCCTCCCTCCCTCCCTTCCTTCCTTCCTTGTTTCTTTCTTCCTTTATTTTGATGGAGTCTATCACTGTCACCCAGGCTGGAAAGCAATGGTGCGATCTCGGCTCACTGCAACCTCCACCCCCGGGGTTCAAGCAATTCTCCTGTCTCAGTCTCTCTAGTAGCTGGGATTACAGGTGCGGCTATTTTTTTTTTTTTTTGTATTTTAGTAGAGATGGATTTTTACCGTGTTGCCCAGGCTGGTCTCGAACTCCTGAGCTCAGGTAATCCACCCACCTCAGCCTCCCAAAGTGCTAGGATTACAGGTGTGAACCGCCGCCACGCCCAGCCTCTGTTTTTTTTTTTTTTTTTTTGAGATGGAATTTTGCTCCATTGCCCAGGCTGGAGTGCAATGGCACAATCTAGGCTCAGTATAACCTCTGCCTCTGGAGTTCAAGCGATTTTCCTGCCTCAGCCTCCAGAGTAGCTGGGATTACAGGCACGCGCCACCATTTCCAGCTAATTTTTTGTATTTTTAGTATAGTCTTGGTTTCACTATGTTGGCCAGGACCTCAAGTGCTCTGCTCACCTTGGCCTCCCAAAGTGCTGAGATTACAGACATGAACCACCACGCCAGGCCTTCAGGAGCTTTTCTAGAGCAAGCAGTCAATCTTTGGCAACACAGACTCAGGCTTTCTTTTTTTTTTTTTTTTTTTTTTGAGACGGAGTCTCGCGCTGTCGCCCAGGCTGGAGTGCAGTGGCGCGATCTCGGCTCACTGCAAGCTCCGCCTCCTGGGTTCACGCCATTCTCCTGCCTCAGCCTCCTGAGTAGCTGGGACTACAGGCGCCCACCACCGCGCCCGGCTAATTTTTTGTATTTTTAGTAGAGACGGGGTTTCACTGTGGTCTCGATCTCCTGACCTTGTGATCCGCCCGCCTCGGCCTCCCAAAGTGCTGGGATTACAGGCGTGAGCCACCGCGCCCGGCCAGGCTTTCTTTCAATGTTGTTTCAAGATACAAACAAAAAGTGAAAGCACTAAACAAATATAAGGCCATGAAAAAAGAAAAAAAAAAGCCTGATAAATGTTAACCATTAGCCTGCACTGTAGACTAAAAGCTTATCTGAAAATTTACCCCACCTAATGCAAAAATAATTTCTTTTTTTTTTTTTTCTTTTTTGAGACGGAGTCTCGCGCTGTTGCCCAGGCTAGAGTGCAATGGTACAATCTCGGCTGACTGCAACCTCTGCCTCCCAGGTTCACGTGATTCTCCTGTCTCAGCCTCCCAAATAGCTGGGATTATAGGTGCCTGCCACCACACCCAGCTAATGTTTTGTACTTTTAGTAGAGATGAGGTTTCACTATGTTGGCCATGCTGGTCTCAAACTCCTGACCTTGTGATCCGCCCACCTTGGCCTCCCAAAGTGCTGGGATTACAGGCGTGAGCCACTGTGCCTGGCCCTCAAAGATAATTTCAAATTGAGAAGTTCTGAAACTATAATAGCTTTTTTTTTTTTTTTTTTTTGAGACAGAGTTTCCCTCTTGTTGCCCAGGTTAGAGTGCAATGGCGCGATCTCGGCTCACCATAACCTCCACCTCCCGGGTTCAAGCAATTCTCCTACCTCAGCCTCCCGAGTAGCTGGGATTACAGGTACCCACCACCATGCCCAGCTAATTTTTGTATCTTTAGTGTAGATGGGGTTTTGCCATGTTGGTCAGGCTGGTCTCGAACTCCCGACCTTAGGTTATCAGCCCAATTCGACCTCCCAAAGTGCTGGGATTACAGGCGTGAGCCACCGCGCCCAGCCTGAGATGTTCTGAAACTATAGAAGGAAAGATCAGAAAACTACTAGGTAGGAAAAAAAATTCATGGTTGATTTGGAGAATACCCTTGAAGGGTGTTAAGTAAAAATGATAGGAGGCCTTTGTTTTGGACTAAACTCCTGCACCAGGCCCCAAGATATCTGGCTAAAATAAAAATGGAATCACCCATGCTAAAGTTTCACCTCACCAAATCCAAACTAAGCTGTTACCAAACTCAAACTAAGTTGTTATCTGACCTTCAGAGAAATCAGGAAAGAGGGATAAGGACAGCCAATTTCCCAAACAGGCTTGTGTTAATGTTGCATGATAATGAAGCTCCCTTTGTTGTAATCCTTACACAAAAGAAGTAGCCTGAAGTAAGCTGATGTCAACTAATCAGTTATTTTTCTATTGTTCTGTCTCTCTGTCCCCACCTTCCAAGGAAAGTAGCTTAGAAATGACCAATATGTCAAGGTCCCATGAGAAGACTGAAAAAAGAGAGAAGAAAGAGGAAAGAAAAGGATGACAAGAAAGAGAAAGAAAGAAACCAATATGCTCTTTGTTCTTTGCTTTTGCTTCTTCAAGCTTTTCTCTGTCTACAAAGCCAACCTCTCCTGCTCATCAGAACATTCACTCCACTTTCTGGAATGAAGTGTTGCCTGATCCTAGAGTCGCAATAAAGCCAATTGAGATCTTAAAACTAAATTCGTTGTAATTTTGTCCTTTGCCAAGGGGGGAAAAACCAACAAAAACTTCCCAAGAGTACCTATATCCTCTTATCACTTCTTTCTGGTCTTTTCCTTAGTTTTTGAGAAGCGAAATTGGGAAAGTGGAGACTGCCTGTGCTCACACGTTTCTGAGGGAATGGTGTGCAATAGGATTACTTGAATTCAAATTAATTGACTCGCCATTTCCCACTTATACTAGACAGTATTACATCGGTTTTCTAACGTAGCAGCATGCCTTTCCCAGTTGCAACCCAAAAGAACGTGCTGAAACCTGCGGATACCACACTCAATGAAAAAACTCCAAGTCCCGAAATCCTCCGTAGCCGGTCCCCACCGCCTCCTCGCAAGAGCAGCCTCTTTAGTACTGGGAGTTGTAGTCATTCAGAGTCTTCCCTTCCGGGATGTGGGGCGAAAGTGCGCCGCGAGGAGCTACATCTCCCAGGAGGCAGTGCGCACTCCGCCCTCGCTAGCGGTGGGCTCCTCCCTCTCTCGCTCCTCCCTTTCTGGGCTGCACCGCTCACGCCTTCCTGTTAGTCCAAGCTGGGAGAAGTTCACTCCGATCAGCTGATCCCAACTGACAACAGGAGAGGAGGAAGCCCGGGAGGCAACGAAGGAGGAGGGTGGCGGAGATGGAGATGAGGATGGATCTGCCGGTGTCCTGAGGCACAGCCTCTGTCCCCACCGGCGCCCTGCGGCCCCCCGACGCCGCCTTGCTGCGGCCGAGCTGCTCCGTGGTGGGATCCCCGGGCCGCGGCGGGCAGGGCAGGGCGGGGAGGGCACGGCCCAGCGCGGGGCGAGTGATCGTCCTGGGGCTCCGGCTGCCCTCGGGAGGAAGGAGGGGCGGGTGCGGCGGGGGTGGGGGTGGGGTGGTATAAACAATGGATTCGGCTCCGGGCTTTGCTGGCGTGGGGGAGATTTTGGGGGACCTTCTTTGTTCTTAGGCTCCGCTCCTGCCCCTCGGGTTGTGGCGGTGGTGTCCGGGTGGAAGGAAGGGTGAGGAACCCCCGGCTGGGGAGGGGTGTCGAGGTGGGGGCCCGAGTGGGCAAAATGTTTGCTTGACATGGCCGGGGGTAAGGTGTACTTTTGAAGGTTGATTTTATATTTTTCTCAATTGTGACAAGTTTGATTTTTGTTTCTGTTTTGGGAGTTGGCTGGGCACCTCTGAGGTTAGAGTGTAAATAAGATCCCCTAGTCACTCCCTTCGCCTTCCTTGTTTATCTAAAAATAAGATTGATAGATTGATTACTGTAGGGGAGGAGTGACTATCAGAAAGGCAGGCTTTACACCTTGTTGGGGCCTTGGAATGGGGGTCAAGGCTAGGGGGAATTAGGAATATAATTGTCAAAGTGACAAAAGTCCCTTTCTTGGCCCAGTTACCTTTTTTCCTATTTTGAAGTTATTTTTAAGTTAGTTTTTAAGTGACAAAGAGAAAAATTACTTGTTTTGATTCACTGCAGGCCTGGCTTTGCCATGGGTTATAGTAGAGGAATTGTCTCCTGTTGCTCCTTTTTTTTTTTTTTTGGCAGTTAGTGAAAGAAGGGACAGAAGAATTACAAAGTAAAAAAATTGTTTTTAAACATGAAATTATTACTATTGTTTCTAAGTTTAGAGTCCTCAGTATATGTCTAACTGGAGTTGAAACAATCCAGTTACAAGGCTAACCGGGTCGGCCCAGGTATTTGATAGATCTAAAGTTCATTATTACATTTTCATTAGCTTTATACAAGCCTCTCCACTCCTCCCAATTGTGGGATGCATGTGGGGGTGCAGAGGGCTGTCCTTCCAAGGACTACTCACTTAGTGATTTAGATTCTGGATTTAATAACTGAATGAACAGAAAATTCCAGTCTGGCAAATAGAGCAGCAAAGTCTTTTAAATGCCTTGGGCCTAGAGGTGGCGTTTGTTGTCAAGAGGAGGAACTTTAGCTATAATTTTGAAAATATTTATTATTATTATTATTTTTTTTGAGGGAGTCTCACTCTGTCTTCCAGGCTGGAGTGCAGTGGCAAGATCTCGGCTCACTGCAACCTCTACCTCCCGGGTTCAAGCAATTCTCCTGCCTCAGCCTCCCTAGTAGCTGGGATTACAGGCGCCCGCCACTATGCCCAGTGAATGTTTGTATTTTTAGTAGAGATGGGATTTCACCATGTTGGGCAGAGTGGTCTTGAACTCCTGACCTCAAGTGATCTGCCCACCTCGGCCTCCCAAAGTGATGGAATTACAGGTATGAGCCACTGCACCTGGTTATATAATAAGCCAGTGTAAGTGTTAAGATAAAAAATGAGATTTCTGAACAGGTGTGGTGGCTCACGCCTGTAATCCCAGCACTTTGGGAGGCCAAGGCGGGCGGATCACCTGAGGTCAAGAGTTCAAGACCAGCCTGGCCAACATGGTGAAACCCCGTCTCTACTAAAAATACAAAAATTAGCTGGGCGCTGTGGTGGGCACCTGTAATCCCAACTCCTTGGGAGGCTGAGGCAGGAGAACCGCTTGAACTTGGGAGGCGGAGGTTGCGGTGAGCCGAGACTGTCCCATTGCACTCCAGCCTGGGCAACAAGAGCAAAACTCTGTCTCAGAAAAAAAGAAAAAAGAAAAAGTAATGAGATTTGTCTCAGCAGTTTTGGGCTAGTATTTAATTTAGTCACAATATTTTTTTTTTTTTTAAAGGTGCACTTCCGTTTTTTAGATGATTGAAATCCTTTTCCTTCCCCTATTCTAGGTATCCCCTGAAATACTGACTTCAGGTCGAATTATATTGAAAAGCTCCTGGCCAGTTTCTTTCGTTACCAAAACTTTGTAGCTGATGTCCAACTGGTGAACCCACCGCCGTGAATCCATCAGACCTCTCTCAGCCATAAAAGACCCTTCCAAGTCAATTTTGACCACCTCTTTGCTTACACTTTATGGAGGATGAAACCATTAAACCAAATCAACGTTGCTGCTGATACAAGAGTCTTGGAGGCAGCAAATTAAAAATTTGAACATTTGTTTGTCCAGAGCTATAACAGGAGGACATGAAAGGTGTTCTTTTTTAAAGTGTTCAGAACCCTGGGGAGGTTTCGTGCAGTCTTCAGACTCAAATATTTGTCTTCACTCCCCGGGCAAGCTCAGTGACTGTTATATGGTGGGTGTGTTTCCTTACCAGTGTGAGTATGAGTGCCCAGACTTCCCCAGCAGAGAAGGGCCTGAATCCGGGGCTGATGTGCCAGGAAAGTTACGCCTGCAGTGGGACGGATGAAGCTATCTTTGAGTGTGATGAGTGCTGCAGTCTGCAGTGTCTCCGCTGCGAGGAGGAGCTCCACCGGCAGGAGCGCCTGAGAAACCATGAGCGGATAAGACTCAAACCTGGCCATGTCCCTTACTGTGACCTCTGCAAGGGTCTCAGTGGGCATTTACCAGGTGTGAGGCAGAGGGCAATAGTGAGGTGCCAGACCTGCAAAATCAACTTGTGCCTGGAGTGCCAGAAGAGGACTCATTCTGGGGGTAACAAAAGGAGACACCCTGTTACTGTGTACAATGTCAGTAATCTCCAGGGGTCACTGGAGGCAGAAGAGATGGATGAGGAGACCAAGAGGAAGAAGATGACTGAGAAGGTTGTGAGTTTCCTCCTAGTAGACGAAAATGAAGAAGTTCAGGTAAGCACATGGGTATCGTGGGATTCATGTGTAGTGGAGCAGATCCGTTGTTGGAAGGCAGCTCTCCGAAACCAATGTCCGAGAGGAGATCACATTTTAATCATTAAAAGGCAAGACCTCTGGAGGCTTTAGCTGCATGGAGTCAGATTTAGTTACCAGCTGCATGACCTCTGGTCGAATTACATTTCTCTGAGCCTTAGCTTTTTCATCTATAAAATGGGGGACAGCCTACTTCATTGAGTTGTGAGGTTGAAATGAGACAGTGTTTGTAGAGCCTGTTGTGTAGTAAATGGTCAGTGTATATGGTAGCTGTTGTTAGTATTAATTGTAGCATTATTGGAACAAACTGATTTAAAACACTTCAGAATGAGAGCACCCTGGCAAGCCGTGAGTAAATGATAGTGATGCAGGACTGTATCTTTCCAGGGAAATACACACTCAACATTGGGTTCCATGGGAGTGCTAGGTAATAAGGCATAAACCTGCTATCTCGATTTAGACAGGCAGGTCTTTAAAAAGTGGCTTTTAGGCCGGGCGCGGTGGCTCAAGCCTGTAATCCCAGCACTTTGGGAGGCCGAGACGGGCGGATCACGAGGTCAGGAGATCGAGACCATCCTGGCTAACACGATGAAACCCCGTCTCTACTAAAAGATACAAAAAACTAGCCGGGCGTGGTGGCGGGCGCCTGTAGTCCCAGCTACTCCGGAGGCTGAGGCAGGAGAATGGCGTGAACCCGGGAGGCGGAGCTTGCAGTGAGCCGAGATCGGGCCGCTGCAATCCAGCCTGGGCGACAGAGCGAGACTCCGTCTCAAAAAAAAAAAAAAAAAAAAAAAAAAAAAAAAAAAAAAGTGGCTTTTAATAAGGACAATATTCTTTCCAGATGGTCTCTTCATATACATACATATATATACATATATATACACATATATATATACACATATATATATACGTGTGTGTGTGTGTATATTTTTTTTTTTTTGAGGTGGACTCTTGCTCTGTCACACAGGCTGGAGTGCAGTGGTGCCATCTCGGCTCACTGCAACCTCTGCCTCCTGGATTCAAGCTATTTTCCTGCCTCAGCCTCCCGAATAGCTAAGATTGCAGACGCGTGCCATCATGCCTGGCTAATTTTGAATTTTTAGTAGAGATGGGGTTTCACCATGTTGGCCAGGTTGGTCTCGAACTCCTGAACTCAAGTGATCCACCCGCCTTGGCCTCCCAAAGTGTTGGGATTACAGGAATGATCGGCTGGTCTCTTCATATTTTCTTGTATAGGTTTCTGATCAGTAAAAGCCAGTGAGGGCATCTGGGAGTACAGAATGACTAGGGGATATTTGGCTTGAGTCTGAGTTGGGGAGATGGTAGTGTTGTGACAGCCAGGCGAGATTGGGGAAGGAGTAGTATAATGTTTATACTTTGGAATGAAGGTAGTGTAGTGTCTATACTTTTCTTTTGAGTGGGCTTTCAAGTGAAGTTTGCTCGAATTCACATCCTTGTTTACCAATCACTGCATAGCCAAGGGTAAGTGATAAAAATCCTTTCCATTCCTAATCTTTTTGAGTTCTATCAACAATCCTGTAAAGTAGAAGTGAAACTGACGCACAGCTTAAATGATTTTTATCACAGTCTGGCACATGGTATCCAGTACCAGTTTGTTGTCCTCAGTATCACTGTGGAGTATCTGTGGTTCACTGACTCAGTACTTTTGATGGTGATGACTCCTTCAGTTTCCAGTTTGGAGGGGAGTACCTATGTAAGTTACCATTTGAGAGGCTCCCTAATTACCCACCTAATATTTTTCTTCTGTACTTTTTTCCTCCTTGGATAAGTTGATGGAAATGAATTACATCATGATTCCTATGTACTTCTATTGTCAGCTAAATACTTTGCTAACACAGACTTTTCTTTATTGGTTTGAGAGGAACAAATAGTTATGGAAGAGTGACCCAGATCCCATTCCGCGTCCCTTGTTAGCAATAATGTCTTCATTATGGATTATGCTCTAATTGGGTGACATTGTGGACTAAATCTTTTATAAATGGAACACTTGGATTTTGGATGGTTCTTGGTGGTTTTGCTATCAGTTCTCTGTAATGTCAGCTTTTGGAAAGTCATAGTTTGGTTGTTGCCACTTTTGTCAAATGAGGGGAAGCTTTGGGATGAACTAGTAACCCTCATGGATTGCATTGGCACCTTTAAAAAGAAGGCTTTTTTGGGGAGGAGGATGTGTATTTTTTTTTCTTTTTTGTAGCATTGATATGTGTTCCTTAGTTGAGAATTAAGAGCATTTAAAGAAGTGTAATGAAGAAGATAAATCTAACTACCCAGAGATGATATTGGTCCTTCATCTTTATTTCTTGTATGTAATATGTATATAATTGGATTGTTTGTAAAGATTCTTCCCACATTTCCTCCCTTCATAAACATTAACCACTTCCCAGGATATAACAGTTTGTTAATTGCAAGCAGCATTCTTGGGACTGATGGTTTAGACATAGAATTCATTGATTTTAGGTGATTTGTTCTCATAGAGTCATAAATGGAGAAATGCTTAAAATATCTAGTTCAGTTTTCTAATAGTGAATGTTCAAAACAATTAGATGATTGACATAAATCTAGGTTATAAATTAAGCTAGATTGTGAACTTCTGGAGAGCAGGACCATGTTTCATGGCCTATACCATGTACAATGGTAAACACATTGTCAGTGCATAAATACTTACTGATTGGTGTTGTCACATCTAAACTTCAGTTGTTTTATTTTTTTTTTGGAGACAGAGTCTCACTCAGTCCCCCAGGCTGGAGTGCCGTGGCATGATCTTGCCTCACTGCAACCTCCGTCTCCCAGATTCAAGCGATTCTCCTGCCTCAGCCTCCTGAGTAGCTGGAACTACAGGCATGCACCACTTGCCTGGCTAATTTTTGTGTTTGTTTTAGTGGAGACGGGGTTTCTCTATGTTGGCCAGGCTAGTCTCGAACTCCTGACCTCAAATTATCCACCTGCATCAGCCTCCCAAGGTGCTGGGATTACAGGAGTGAGCTACCATGCCCAGCCAACTTCAGTTTTTAAAAAATGGATATCAAGGCCAGGCATGGTGGCTCATGCCTGTAATCCCAGCACTTTGGGAGGCCCAGGCAGGTGGATCACCGGAGGTCAGGAGTTCGAGAGCAGCTGGACCAACATGGTCAAACACCGTTTCTACTGAAAATAAAAAAAATTAGCTAGGCATGGTGGCTCACGCCTGTAATCCCAGTACTTTGGGAGACCGAGGCGGGTGGATCACAAGGTCAGCAGTTTGAGACCAGCCTGACCAACATGGTGAAACCCCATCTCTACTGAAAATACAGACTGAGTGCGGTGGCTCACACCTGTAATTCCAGCACTTTGGGAGGCCAAAGCAGGTGGATCATGAGGTCAGGAGTTTGAGACCAGCCTGACTTGGGCTCCCAAAGTGCATGGATTACAGGTGTGAGCCGCTGTGCCCAGCCTCCTTTCCTTTCTTTTTTTCTCTCTTTTTTTTTTTGAGATGGAGTTTCACTCTGTTGCCCAGGCTGGAGTGCAATGGCACGATGTCAGCTCACTGTAACTTCTGCATCCCGGGTTCAAGCGATTCTCCTGCCTCAGCCTCCCAAGTAGCTGGGATTACAGGCACCCACCACCACGCCCTGCTAATTTTTGTGTTTTTAGTAGGGACCGGGTTTTGCATATTGGCTAGGATGGTCTCCAATTCCTGACCTCAATTGATTCTCCTACCCTGGCCTCCCAAAGTGCTGGGATTACAGGCATGAGCCACCATGCCTGGCTCCTGCTTTTTTTTTCTTAAAGTAGTCATCATTAACGATGAACTGTGGCCAGGCGTGGTGGCTCACACCTGTAATCCCAACACTTTGTGAGGCCGAGGCTGGGGGATCACGAGGTCAGGAGCTCGAGACCAGTCTAGCTAACATAGTGAAACCCCGTCTCTACTAAAAATACAGAAAATTAGCCTGGTGTGGTGGTATGTTCCTGTAATCCCAGCTACTTGGGAGGCTGAGATTGCACCATTGCATTCCAGTCCGGGTGACAGTGCGAGAGTCTGTCTGAAAAAACAAACAAAACAAAAAACAGTGAACTGCATGCCTTTCTAGAATTTTTTCGTATATACTTATCCTTTCCTTTCCTTTCCTTTGTTTTTTTTTTGAGATGGAGTCTCACTGTGTTGCCCAGGTGCTGGAGTGTGGTGGCACAATCTTGGCTCACTGCAATCTCCGCCTTCTGGGTTCGAGCAATTCTTCTGCCTCAGCTTCCCAAGTAGCTGGGATTACAGGTGTGTGCCACCATGTCCAGCAAATTTTTGTATTTTTTGTAGAGACGGGGTTTCACCATGTTGGCCAGGATGGTCTTGATCTCTTGACCTCATGACCCGCCCGCCCTGGCCTCCCAGAGTGCTAGGATTACAGGTGTAAGCCACTGTGCCTGACATAAATTTTCTTTCTTTTTTTTTTTTTTTTTTTTTCTGAGACAGAGTCTTGCTCTGTTGCCCAGGCTGCAGTGCTATGGTGCGATCTCGGCTCATTGCAACCTCCATCTCCTGGGTTCAAGTGATTCTCTTGTGTCAACCTCCCAAGTAGCTGTGATTGTAGGCACCACCACCATGCCTGGCTAATTTTTGTATTTTTAGTAGAAACGGGGTTTCACCATGTTGGTTAGGCTGGTCTCGAACTCCTGACCTTGTGATCCACCTGCCTCGGCCTCCCAAAGTGCTGAGATTACAGGCGTGAGCCACTGTGCCCCGCTCTGGCCTAAACTTTCTAATTAAACTTGATTGTGGCCAAAAGCACCAGCTCACCAATTCTTTATGGCTGCTGTGAGAATCTAATGAACCATAGCTCTGCATAAATGTATTATTATTTATCATTATCAAAATATTATTGATGATCTTCCTCATAGCAGTAAAGAGTCTATCAGTTAGGTTCCAGTTTTGTTTTTCTTCTCATGTTTCTAGGCATTTGTGGGTTTTGAGCATTTTGAGCCTTTTCAATTTAGTACATAGGGATTTTTTTTTTTTTAAATGGGGTCTTGCCCCATTTTTTTAGATGGGGTGTTGCCCGGGCTGGCCTTGAATTCCTGGGCTCAAGCAATCCTTCCACTTCAGCTGCCCAAGTAGCTGGGACTACAGGTGGGCACCACTGTGCCTGGCCCATAGATAGAGGTTATTTTAGCACCTTGTAGGCTGTAACCCTTGTGTGTGGTCTCCTCAAATTCTATGGCCTAGAGTCTCCTAAGATTTTTGTGTATGATTTGAGTACTATTCAGTTTCTTTTAGAAAATGTAAAAGCACAAAAAGCTTCCTTTGAGGGTGAACATTTTATCATTACCTTGTCATGTGAGTGTGTACTATAGTGGTAAATTTGAGGAGAGGCTGACTTTTGGTCTCAGAAGTAGAAAGTCACCTGTGGCTCCTAAATGGACACATTTGACCTGCTGGCCAAAGACATCCATTAATTCATCACAATTTTTGCGCATATATTATGTGCCAGGAACTTTTTTTTTTTTTGAGATGGAGTCTCTATCACCTAGGCTGGAGCGCAGTGGCACGATCTTGGCTCACTGCAACCTCCACCTCCGGGGTTCAAGCAGTTCTTCTGCCTCAGCCTCCTGAGTAGCTGGGATTACAGGTGCGTGCCACCACGCCTGGCTAATTTTTTTGTATTTTTAGAAGAGATGGGGTTTCACCATGTTGGTCAGACTGGTCTTGAACTCGTAACCTCATGATCTGCCTGCCTTGGCCTCCCAAAGTGATGGGATTACAGTCATGAGCCACTGCGCCCAGCTGTGCCAGGCATTTCTTATGTTCTGGGGATACATGGTTAATAAGACATGGTCCATTACTTCATAAAGCTTACCATTCAGGTGGGGAAAGCAGATTTCACACATGTAAACACCTGAGAGAGTGATTTGGAAGCCTCTTTGGCAGGATGGTCAGAGGAGGTCTTGTTGTAGAGGTGACTTTTTTTTTTTTTTTTTGAGACGGAGTCTTGCTCTGTCACCTAGGCTGGAGTGCAGCGGTGCAATCTCACCTCACTGCAACCTCTGCCTCCCGGATTCAAGTGATTTTTCTTCCTCAGCCTCCCGAGTAGGTGGGATTACAGGCACCCACCACCACACCTGACTAATCTTTGTATTTTTTTTTTTTTTTTTTTGAGGCGGAGTCTCGCTCTGTTGCCCCCAGGCTGGAGTGCAGTGGCGCGATCTCGGCTCACTGCAAGCTCCGCCTCCCGGGTTTACGCCATTCTCCTGCCTCAGCCTCCCGAGTAGCTGGGACTACAGGCGCCGCCACTACGCCCGGCTAATTTTTTTTTTGTATTTTTAGTAGAGACGGGGTTTCACTGTGTTAGCCAGGATGGTCTCGATCTCCTGACCTCGTGATCCGCCCGTCTCGGCCTCCCAAAGTGCTGGGATTACAGGCTTGAGCCACCGCGCCCGGCCAAATCTTTGTATTTTTAGTAGAGATGGGGTTTTGCCATGTTGGCCAGGCTAGTCTTGGACTCCAGACCTCAGGTGATCCGCCCACCTCAGCCTCCCAAAGTGCTGGGATTACAGGCATGAGCCACTGCCCCTGGCTTGCAGACGTGATTTTTAAGCAGAGACCTGATGGGTAATGCTAATGTGGTATGTAGACCTCCAGATAGAGGGGATGGGAAGAAAATGAAGGTCGGATGGCATGTTTGAGGCTAGAAAGAATGCCAGTGTGGCTGGAGTGAGCTGGCAGAGAATAGTAAGGAAAGAGGTGCAGAGGGAAGCAGATTCCAGAGCATAGGAGGCCATGCAGGCTGTAGAAGTAAGCGGATTTTATTTTTATTTTATTTTATTTTATTTTTTTTGAGACAGAGTCTCGCTCTGTCACCTAGGCTGGAGTGCAGTGGCCGGATCTCAGCTCACTGCAAGCTCCGCCTCCCGGGTTTACGCCATTCTCCTGCCTCAGCCTCCCAAGTAGCTGGGACTACAGGCGCCCGCCACCTCGCCCGGCTAAGTTTTTGTATTTTTAGTAGAGACGGGGTTTCACTGTGTTAGCCAGGATGGTCTCGATCTCCTGACCTCGTGATCCGCCCGTCTCGGCCTCCCAAAGTGCTGGGATTACAGGCTTGAGCCACCGCGCCCGGCCAGCGGATTTTATTTTAAGGGTGACGGGAGACACCAGACTGCTTTATGCTAAGAAGTCACTGGACCCGATAGAAGCTGTAGTGACCTGATAAGAGACTGATGTATAGACTAGATGGTAGTGACTGTAGAGGGACAGGAAGGAAGGCAGGGAGACCGCTTAGGAGGCTGTTGCAGAGGGTGAGGAAAGAAGTGGTGTAGATTTGATGTTACTGAGATGGGGAAATGGGGAGACTGATGAGTTTTGGACAAAGTTCGTAGGTAAAATAGGAGTGCCGATATGTTGGATGGAGGAGTGAGGGAGTAAGGGAACTCAGTGGTGACTTGTAGGCATTTGGTTTGTACAAATAACACTTGCTTATTTAAGACACCAGGTTTTATTGTGTGAAATTGATAAAACTAAGTCTTTAAGAACCTGATTGATACAAAAAAGACAGATAAATTAGTCTCATTTGTGTTATCTAACACAGTGGTTGTCAATCAGGAGCGATTTTATTCCCTCAAGGGACATTTAGCAATGATTGGAGACATCTTTGTTTGTCACAACAGAGCTTTGGGGGGAATATGCTACTGAATAGTGCATAGAGGCCAGGGTGCTACTTAAAACCACAGGCAGGACGTAGGGCAGCCCCCGACAGAAGGAGTTTATCTGGTGGTATAAAAGGTCAGTAGTGCTGAGATTGAGAAAGTGAGGGATCTGACAGATGAAGGTTTAGTCTAATAGGACATCTGGACACTAGTGAAGTGGCAAATATATAAGGGACAAAAAAATTGAACCAAACATCAGTTTTTCCTTCATCTTTTTCTTTTTCTTTTTTTTTTTTTTTTTTTTTTTTTTGAGACGGAGTCTTGCTCTGTCGCCCAGGCTGGAGTGCAGTGGCCGGATCTCAGCTCACTGCAAGCTCCGCCTCCCGGGTTCACGCCATTCTCCGGCCTCAGCCTCCCGAGTAGCTGGGACTACAGGCGCCCGCCACCTCGCCCGGCTAGTTTTTTGTATTTCTTAATAGAGACGGGGTTTCACCGTGTTAGCCAGGATGGTCTCGATCTCCTGACCTCGTGATCCGCCCGTCTCGGCCTCCCAAAGTGCTGGGATTACAGGCTTGAGCCACCGCGCCCGGCCTCCTTCATCTTTTTCTTTTGTCTTTTGAGACAGGGCCTTACTCTGTTGCCCAGGCTGGTTTCTACCTCCTGGGCTCATATGATCCTCCTGTGGCCTCCCAAACTGCTGGGATTACTGTACCTCATCCTTTTCTTCCCTCTTTTAGTTCTGTCTGCTCCTCAAGTAATTTAGCTGGTGGAGTCAGCATTCTCTTTTGATATATTTTGTAACCTCTCTAATGAAATGGTAAGACTTTCTGAGTTGTATTTATTGATCTTTTTTTTTTTTCTTTTTTGGGGACTGGAGTTTTGCTCTTGTTGCTCAGGCTGGAGTGCAGTGGCACAATCTTGGTTCACTGCAACCCCTGACTCCTGGGTTCAAGTGAATCTCCTGCCTCAGCCTCCTGAGTAACTGGGATTACAGGTACCCACCACCACACCCGGCTAATTTTTAGTAGAGACGGGGTTTCACCATTTTGGCCAGGCTGATCTTGAACTCCTGACCTCAGGTGATCCACCAGCCTTGGCCTCCCAAAGTGCTGAGATTACAGGCATGAGCCACTGCGTCCAGCCGTATTCATTGATTTTTCTAGCCTCAGTGGAACTGTGCTAGGAAAACCAAAGGACTTACAGATCCTTTATTTATTTATTTATTTATTTATTTATTTATTTATTTATTTATTTTTGAGACGGAGTCTTGCACTGTTGCCCAGGCTGGAGTGCAGTGGCACGATCTTGGCTCACTGCAAGCTCCGCGTCCCAGGTTCAGGCTGTTCTCCTTCCTCAGCCTCCTGAGTAGCTGGGACTACAGGCGCCGGCCACCATGCCCTACACTTAGAGCATGAGAGGCCTCTTAGAGCATGCCCTTTTTTGTCCTTTTAGTAGAGACGGGGTTTCACCTTGTTAGCTAGGATGGTCTCCATCTCCTGACCTCGTGATCCACCCACCTTGGCCTCCCAAAGTGCTGGGATTACAGGTGTGAGCCACCACGCCCGGCCCAGATCCATTATTTAGAGCTCGTAATAAATAAATGATTCATGCTGACGAGCCATCTGTAATCTCTTGAAGCCAGAGGCAACACCTTAGCACATAAGTTAAAGATCAGAAGAATAGGATTTCTGGTAGTTAGAGTTCGTAGTGGAGGAAGAGGATAGAATTTTCCCATCTCTTGGGTCTTGTGTGGGAGTCAGACATCGCATTTTATTAGAATGTTAACCTGTTAGGAGAAGAAAGGTGAAACAGTAAAAGGCATTTGTTTTTCTTTGTTCTTGTGTTTTTATTTTTTATTTATTTATTTTTGAGATAGAGTCTTGCTCTGTTGCCAGGCTGGAGTACAGTGGCGCGATCTCAGCTCACTGCAGTCTCCACCTCTCAGGTTCAAGCGATTCTCCTGCCTCAGCCTCCCGAGTAGCTGGGACCACAGGCGCCCGCCACCACACCTGGCTAATTTTTGTTTTTTTAGTAGAGACGGGGTTTCACCGTATGGGCCAGGCTTGTCTTGAAATCTTTTTTTTTTTTTTTTTTTTTTTTTGAGACGGAGTCTCGCTTTGTCGCCCAGGCTGGAGTGCAGTGGCCGGATCTCAGCTCACTGCAAGCTCCGCCTCCCGGGTTCCTGCCATTCTCCTGCCTCAGCCTCCCGAGTAGCTGGGACTACAGGCGCCCACAACCGCGCCCGGCTAATTTTTTGTATTTTTAGTAGAGACGAGGTTTCACCGTGGTCTCGATCTCCTGACCTTGTGATCTGCCCACCTTGGCCTCCCAAAGTGCTGGGATTACAGGCGTGAGCCACCGCGCCCGGCCTTGAAATCTTGACCTCAGGTGATCCGCCCGCCTTGGCCTCCAAAGTGCTGGAATTACAGGCATGAGCCACCGAACCTGGCGATTCTTGTGTTTTTAAAAAGACACCGTACAACCATCCCATTCTCCTCTGTCTCATTTCTACCAAACTTACCTGCGAGTGTCCTCTTTCTGAGAGAACAGAGCAGCAAACTGACAAGAGCCTCCACCTGTTCCACCTGCATGCTGATTGTTTCTGACTGGAATATCAGGAGAGCCAAGGGCCTTTTTATGCCCAAAGACTCTTGAAGCTGAGGCCTCTCATGCTCTAGGTGTAGGTTGGTAAAGAAGCTCAGTGACCCAGGAGTAGTCAGTAAGAGGCTAAGGGAATGTTCACTTGGGGCCGACCCTTTCTAAAATGGGAGCCAGAGATGAGACTCTTCGTCCTTCCCTTCAGCGAAGTCATTGGTGGACATCCTCTCATTGGGACCACTTCTTTTTTTTTTTTTTTTGGAGACAAAGTTTCACTCTTGTTGCCTAGGCTGGAGTGCAATGGCGCGATCTTGGCTCACTGCAACCTCTGCCTCCTGGGTTCAAGCGATTCTCCTGCTTCAGCCTCCTGAGTAGCTGGGATTACAGGTGACTGCCACCACACCTGGCTAATTTTTGTATTTTTAGTAGAGACAGGGTTTCACCATGTTGGCCAGGCTGGTCTCAAACTCCTGACCTCAGGGGATCTACCTGCCTCGGGCCTCCCAAAGTGGTGGGATTACAGGCGTGAGCCACCGCGCCTGGTGAGATTGCTTCTTTAAGAAGACTCATCTTGTAGCTTGGCGGCTTCACTTGTTTACAGTCCCAGAATAGTGCAGCTCAGAATACTGGGACTTGACTAAAAGATACATTATTCTAGTGGAGTTCAGGAATGGAAAATAGCAGGCTGGGCACGGTGGCTTATGCCTGTAATCCCAGCACTTTGGGAGGCTGAGGCAGGTGGATCACTTGAGGTCAGGAATTCGAGACCAGCCTGGCTAACATGGCAAAATCCCATGTCTACTAAAAATATAGAAGTCAGCTAGGCGTGGTGGCAGGCACCTGTAGTCCTAACTACTCAGGAGGCTGAGGCAGGAGAATCACATGAACCCAGGAGGCGGAGGTTTCCTCTGCTATTTCCTGTCTCCCTTCCTTTCTTTCTTCCTTCCTTCCTTCATTTCCTTCCTTCCCTTTCCTTCCCCTTCCTTCCCCTGTCCCTCCCTCCCTCCCTCCCTCCCTCCCTCCCTCCCTCCCTTCCTTCCTTCCTTCTTTCAGATGGAGTCTCACTCTGTCACCCAGCTGGAGTGCAGTGGCACCTTCTTGGCTCACTGCAACTTCCGCCTCTCGCATTCATGCAATTCTCCTGCCTCGGCCTCCTGAATAGCTGGGACTACAGGCTCTTACCACCATGCCCAGCTGATTTTTGTATTTTTAGTGGAGATGGGGCTTTGTCACGTTGGCCAGGCTGATGTCGAACTCCTGACCTCAAGTGATCTGCCTGCCTCGGCCTCCCAAAGTGCTGGGATTACAGGCATGAGCCACTGCACCCAGCCCTGTATGGGAATTCTTTACCACAAACTGGCTGTGCTAGTCTGCCACATGTCCATGCCACTTCTATCTTAGGCTTGTCTGCCGTTCACTTTCTTGGCCCTGTTCTTGGCTTTCTGGTCTAGGGTAGCTTCCTGGGGCTTGTTCTTTTCAGCTCCTCTGAGATTGGCCGGTAGATAACATAACAGGAGGAAATCCTTCAGGACTTCATTCTGGTCAGTAGATTGTGGCCAGAGGGATCATCATCTTTCAAATTGTTGAATTTTCCCATTTTTCTCTTCCAATGGCCAGAGTATTATAATGTAAGGACTAATTTTGGTGCAATGGCTGGTTAGCCCTTTGGCAAGTTCTGGTCAGAACATGAATATATCTATTATTGGTTTCTTAGGTGTCATATAAATATAACAATAAAAAAAAGATCTTAGGAGCTGTCAAAATTATAACCAATAGTTGGGTTAGTAGCAGGGCCTCGTCCTCCGTTGTTGCCTTTAAGGCAAAGAAACTCAAGTAGAAGCCCCTTTTGTTTAGTGATAGTGGTAGAGGGGAAGGCATTATATGGCATTTACTGGGAAACATAGGGTTGAGGATGACTCAGACCAAAAGAAAGATGAAAGAAACTCTATTATGTGCCTTCAGTTTCTGCTCAGTGTCTTGTGAGCTTTTTCAGCCTGGGGATCATTCAGTTACAACAGACTCTTGGCATTTAACTTGATAGGCTATTTTGTTTTAGTACAAGGATGTTTAAAATTTGACCCATGTAAGCCATTGAAACCACCGTGAGTCAGCTTTTTAGAGAACCTGTCTTTAACTACTTTAAGTTACCTCCAGTTTGCATGATTCTGTTTTTTTTTTTTTTTTTTTTTTCCTGGCCTGTCAATTCCTTGAAGTGATTGATTTTTCTGGAATCGAGCAGGCATTTGGCTTTTTGAGCCAGGATTAACATAATAGACATATTTCTTATTAATTTGACCTTCAGTGTTTTCCTGTGGGTGCATCTACTGGCCGCGCCACCCTTGAGTTTATCCGGGAGATTATATAGGGCAGACGCACTTCGGATGGCTGGTCAGACTTTTCCGGGGAGTCTTCCCTGCTTTGGGAGGAGCTCTCTCATGAGATCATTTCTATGTGAGGTTAGAACTGCTAAATGTATTGAACACATTTGCTTGATGGGAAATCGGAGGAAAGATGTGGGGAGACTGTGAAGAAGGGAAGAAAAACAAGGGTAAAGAAGTTTCAGGCAAGAGGAGTTGGAAAGACCTATGGAAAGAGACACAGGAGGAGCTTTTGAAGAGGGGGAAGGTTGGATGCTTCCCTGGAGAATGTTTTGTTCATTTCCCCCCTTTTTTTTTTGAGACAGAGGTTCGCTCTTGTTGCCTAGGCTGGAGTGCAATGGTGCAATCTTGGCTCACTGCAACCTGGGTTCAAGTGATTCTCCTGCCTCAGCCTCCCAAGTAGCTGGGATTACAGGCACCTGCCACCATGCCTGGCTAATTTTTACATTTTTGGTAGAGACGGGGTTTCACCATGTTGGCCAGGCTGATCTTGGAGTCCTGATCTCAGGTGATCTACCCACCTTGGCCTCCCAAAGTGCTGGGATTACAGGCATGAGCCACTGCACCTGGCCTATTTTGCCCCTCTTTTCACTGGCTTTTGGCTAGCATTGAAGAGGCTCTGTTGACTGGTTTATATGGTCAGCTTGGTCATAGTTGGAGTTCTTGGGGCAAAGATGTTTTCCAGACATACATAAGTAGCTGATCTCTGGCGTGACTTCACTGGAGGATAATTGGACTTCCAGGTAGCTTCTAGAATTTTTGGTCCCTTCCTGATTTTCTTCTTAATGAGACTAGGTTATTGCTGTCTTTCCTAGGAAATTTGACTCTAGATGTTAGAATAGTTGAAAGAACTGCCAGAGCCTGGTTCTGGCATGAAGTCACAGACCCTCAGGTTCAAGTGAAGGGGCAGCGTGATACTGCGCAATCCAGCATTCAGAGTATTCTAGAAGTTCCTCTACTTTCCAGCTCAATCCCTTCTGTCTCATGAATATGTTATCTACATAGCTAAACTCATCTCTCATAACTTTTTCTTTCAAAGCGCTCAATACAGTTTATGTGTATCATTCTACAGCAGTCATAAATACTTATTGAATTGTCAATTGTGTGCTTTGTGAGTTTCAGTAGTATCTCTGAACAAATGATTTAAAGTGAAAACTCAGATTAAATGAGACTAGGGAGGGATGGCAGAGGCATTCATTCCCTGGAATGAAGCTCTCTTTTTTGTTTATCTCTGAGTAAAGACTTTTTGGGGATTACACCGTTCTTTTTTTTTTTTTGAGACGAAATCTCCCTCTGTTGCCAGGCTGGAGTGCAGTGGCACTATCTCGGCTCACTGCAACCTCCGCCTCCCGGGTTCAAGCAATTCTCCTGTCTCAGCCTCCCAAGTAGCTGGGACTACAGGCACACACCACCACATCCAGCTAATTTTTTTATTTTTAGTAAAGATGGGGTTTCATCACATTGGTCAGGCTGGTCTCGAACCCCTGACCTCAGGTGATCCACCCGCCTCAGCCTCCCAAAGTGCTGGGGTTACAAGCATGAGGCACCGTACCTGGCTCCATGGTTCTTTTTGCATCCCCATTCTGGCCTACTGACTCATGGGTTTAGTTTGTAATTGGTAGGTCATTTGGTGCTCTATAATTTTTTTCCCTATGTCTCAGTTAACTGTTACCTAGATCTGTGATATTTACAGACAACCTACCTACCTCTTCCCCTTTTCCTTTCTTTCTCTCCCTACTTTCCCTTTGCTTCTCCCCAACCCTCCACTCGTTTCATGAATTAAGAAATTAAATCAGTGGGATTCAGGCATGAACCACAGTGCCCAGCTATTTTTTAATTTTTAATAGAGACGGGGTCTTGCTATGTTGCCCAGACTGGTCTCAAAGTCCTGGCCTCACATGATCCTTATGCCTCAGCCTCCCAAAGTGCTGGGATGACAGACGTGAGCCACCACACTGGGCCATATCATTCTTTTGAAGAAGATTGAATGTTTTCTTACGTATTATATATATATGTGTGTGTGTGTGTGTGTATATATATATATATTTATGCAATCTTATTATAGGTTTCTTTTTTTTTCTCTGAAAACGATCTTTTAGGCCAGACACGGTGGCTCATGCCTATAATCCCAGCACTTTGGGAGGCAGAGGCGGCTGGATTACCTGAAGTTAGGAGTTCGAGACTAGCCTGGCCAACATGGTGAAATCCTGTTTCTACTAAAATTAGCCTGGCATGGCGATAGGTGCCTGTAATCCCAGCTACGTGGGAGGCTTAAACCCGGGAGGTGGAAGTTGCAGTGAGCCGAGATCATGCCACTGCACTCCAGCCTGGGCGACAGAGCAAGACTCTGTCTCAAAAATAAAATTAAAATAAAATAAAATAAAATAGTGAAGTAAAATAAAGTAAAATAAAATAAAATAAAATAAAAATCTTTTGAGAAGGTGTCTCACACTGTTGCCCAGGCTGGAGTGCAGTGGTGTGATCTCAGCTCCCTGCCACCTCTGCCTCCCTGGCTGAAGCCATCCTTCCACCTCAGCCTCCTGAGTAGCTGAGACTAACAGGCATGTGCCACCATGCCCAGCTAATTTCTTGTATTGTTAGTAGAGATGGGGTTTTGCCATGGTGCCCATTCTGGTCTCGAACTCCTGGCCTCAAGCAATCTACTCGCCTAGGCCTCCCAAAGTGCTGGGATTACAGGTGTGAGCCACCTGCCCAGCCGTATAGATTCCTTCCTTCCTTCCTTCCTTCCTTCCTTCCTTCCTTCCTTCCTTCCTTCCTTCCTTCCTTCCTTCCTTCCTT
>NC_037675.1:74310692-74400318 GCF_003255815.1 Theropithecus gelada | reverse complement strand
CTTCCTTCCTTCCTTCCTTCCTTCCTTCCTTCCTTCCTTCCTTCCTTTCTCTTTCTTTCTTTCTTTCTCTCTCTCTCTCTTTCTTTCTTTCTTTCTTTCTTTCTTTTTCTTTCTTTCACTTTATTAAAATACTGAGTTTTATTTCACATGTGTATTTTTGTCTCCCCACCATTTCCATGTCTGACCACCGATACTACTATGTTCTATCATAACATTCCATACATACTTAAAACCAAGCAAAGGGTGGAGTTCCATCTTTAAAAACTAAACAGGCATTTTGGACAACACATTCTTGGCAATGGAACCTGGACAACATTTATCAAACACGGTAGAGAAAGTTCTCAGTCTGCATTATAAAAAGGACAGCCAGATATCAACTGTTACAGAAATGAAATAAGACGGAAAATTTTTAACAAATTGTTTAAACTATTTCTTAAAGAGACTTCCTCCACTGCCAGAGATCTTGAATAGCCTCTTGGTCAGTCATCCAGAAGCAATTCTTCACATAATTGATGAACTTGACTTCCACTTTGGGAAGAGAACCACCTTTTTCTATACTTGCTTGCATTTTTGCTTTAATGTCTTCTACAGAACTAGGTCCTTTTGGTGTTTTAGGAGTTTTTTCCTGTTTTTTGAAGGATTCTTGTCCTTTTGATCTTAGTGTTGATGATGGTTTTGAGTCTTTTCCATTCTGATTTGACTTTTGTGCATTTTTGGCTGGAGTATCTCGTATAGATTTCTTCACTGGTGCTTTTTCTTCAGCTTCCTCATCATCAAAGCGATCATCATCATCATCTTCGTCATCATCATCTTCGTCGTCATCATCTTCATCATCATCATCATCATCATCTTCATCAGCAGCAAGTTTTACTTTTTTCTGTGGAACCTTGCTACCACCTCCAGGGGCAGACCGCTTTCCAGATATACTTAAGAGTTTCACGTCCTCCTCCTCTTCATCTTCTGACTCTGCATCTTCCTCCACAGCTACTAAGTGCTGTCCACTAATATGCACTGGCCCTGAACCACATTTCAACCTTAAGACCACTGGTAGTGTTATTTCAAAGCCCCCAAGGGAAACCGTTGGCTGTACAGACATTTTCAAAGTTGCCAGTGTTACTTTAATTGGACTGCCTTCATAATTCATTGCCTCTGCTTCAACAATGGGCAATTCATCCTTTGCACCAGCCCCTAAACTGACCGTTCTTAAAGATAACTGGTACTCATTTTCATCATTATCCACCTTAAAGTGATAATCTTTGTCGGCCTTTAGTTCACAACTGAAAAGATAGTTCTGGGACCTCAGGGGGCTCATCTCCATGTCCATCGAATCTTCCATCAGGTGGCAGCACACACTTAGGTGGGAGAGAAGGCGGACGGAGATAAACGAACGCTGCTCCAGAGAACAGCCGCGCGGGACGGGATCACACCGGGGCCTTTTTTTTGTTTGTTTGTTACAGAGACTCGCTCTGTCACCCAGGCTGGAGCGCAGTGGCACAATCTGGGCTCACGGCAACCTCCACCTCCCCGGTTCAAGCGATTCTCCTGCCTCAGCCTCCTGAGTAGCTGGGATCACAAGCACATGCCACCATGCCTGGCTAATTTTTTGCATTTTTTTTTTTTTTTGAGACGGAGTTTCGCTCTTGTTGCCCAGGCTGGAGTGCAATGGCGTGATCTCGGCTCACCGTGACCTCTGCCTGCCTCGGCCTCCCAAAGTGCTGGGATTACAGCCTGTGAGCCACTGCGCCTGGCCAATTTTTTGTATTTTTAGTAGAGACAGAGTTTCACCATGGTGGCCAGCCTAGTCTCAAACTCCTGACCTCAGGTGATCCTCCCACCTCTGGCCTCCCAAAGTTCTGGGATTACAGGCATGAGCCACCGTAGTGGCCTAGGTTTCTTTTTTAATTCAAAAGATATATCCTTTTGAGGGAGGGAGTAGTAAGTATTGAATAAGGATCCTCCTTGTTCAATTATCCCTATTTTTTTCTCTCTCTTTTTTTTTTTTTTTTTTTAGAGACATGGTCTTCCTCTATTGCCTAGGCTGGAGTGCAGTGGCACCATCATAACTCAAGCAATCCTCCCACATCAGCCTCCCAAGTAGCTGGGACTACAGGCACGCGCCACCACACCCAGCTAATTTTTGTATTTTTAGTGGAGACAGGGTTTCACTGTGTTGGTCAGGCTGGTCTCGAACTCCTGACCTCTTGATCCGCCCACCTCAGCCTCCCAAAGTGCTAGGATTGCAAGCGTGAGCCACCGCACCCAGCCTCCCTAAGGAGAGCTTTTACTTGGGATAATGAAATTTCCAGGCTGGGCATGGTGGCTCATACCTGTAATCCCAGCACTTTGGGAGGCCGAAGTGGGTGGATCATGAGGTCAGGAGATTAAGACCATCCTGGCTAACCCCGTACTATTAAAAATACAAAAAATTAGCCGGGCAAGGTGGCGGGCGCCTATAGTCCCAGCTGCTCGGGAGGCTGAGGCAGGAGAATGGTGTGAACCCAGGAGGCAGAGTTTGCAGTGAGCCAAGATCATGTCACTGCACTCCAGCCTGGGCGATAGAGTGAGACTCCATCTCAAAAAAAGAAATAATAATACTTAATTAATTTTAAAAAAAATTTCCAGCTGATGGTGATGACTCTGGCTTGGGGCAAACCAGCAATGATGTCAGTCAGCATGCCTCTAGCAGTTACTGCAAGTTACTCTGGGCCTCCACTGTGCTAAGTGCTCGATGTACATCATCTTATTTAATTTTTGCAGAAATCCTATGAAGTAGATTGTGTTGTTATCTTCATTTTAGAGGTGAATAACAGAGCCCCAGAGGGGTTAAACAACTTCTTTAAAGTTATCCTAAAGTCAGTGGATGATAGAGCGAGGTTGGTTGAACCCTTAATGGTGATACTATACCATCCCCCCACCCAGAGGATATAGCATCTAGACATTTTGTGCTGTGTTCATTCATTTATTGATCAATTGTGTCTTGATTTCCTATTTTGTGTCAGGCACTGTGCTAGGGTTACGGTGGTGAACAACACAGACCATATCTCTGCCAGCCTGGAGTACATTCTAGTTGGGGTGTTCAGAGCTGGAAGAATGGGAAAACATTAACAGAGGTGGTGGGTGGGAATGGAGGCTTTGAGCAAGAGAAGGGTTGAGTCAGTTGCCCAGGGTGTGATTTAAACCTAGCTCTCTTTTCTAGCCTGGTTTGTGTAGCTTAGCTTTTACTGTTAAGTCCCTTCTTAGCCCTCAGAATCATTCCAGAATCAAAGACCATTCTGCTCACTGCCAGGCCTTTACTAGAGCTTACATCTGTTTTCACAGCTGGCCAAATATGGATATGCTATGCCACTTAAAAAGGCAGCTGCATCTCCCATCCAGAAGCTCCTCAGAAAGTTCCCTTGAGGATGAGGTGGGGCTTGGGGATGACTGGGTATTTCCAGTGTGTCCTCAGAATTCATCTTTGCCTTGGAAAGCTTTTTATTCAGATATAAATGGATTGCTGAACTGGGTGTGTTGGGTGTCGTCAAAGAAACTGATCAGGGAGCTAAAAATGACTTTTTTTAGAAAAAGAATTTCTTTGTGGATCATCTCTGCATACAAACACTTTTTTTTTTTGAGACGGAGTCTTGCTCTGTCGCCCAGGCTGGAGTGCAGTGGCGCGATCTCAGCTCACTGCAAGCTCCACCTCCTGGGTTCACGCCATTCTCTCGCCTCAGCCTCCCGAGCAGCTGGGATTACAGGCGCCCACCACATGCCTGGCTAGTTTTTGTATTTTTAGTAGAGACGGGGTTTCACTGTGTTAGCCAGGATGGTCTCGATCTCCTGACCTCATGATCCGCCCATCTCGGCCTCCCAAAGTGCTGGGATTATAGGCGTGAGCCACCGCGCCTGGCCACCAACACTTTTATTAGGTCAGGCATGGTGGCTCAGGCCTGTAATCCCAGCACTTTGGGAGGCTGAGGCGGACTGATCACCTGAGGTCAGGAGTTCGAGACCAGCCTGACCAACATGGAGAAACCCCGTCGCTACTAAAAATACAAAATTAGCTCGGTGTGGTGGCGCATGCCTGTAATCCCAGCTAATCAGGAGGCTGAGGCAGGAGAATCACTTGCACCTGGGAGGCAGAGGTTGCAGTGAATGGAGATCGCGCCATTGCACTCCAGCCTGGGCAACAAGAGTGGAACTCTGTCTCACACACACAAAAATAAATAAGAAACACTTTTATTTCTGCTAGAATAGGAGAGGAGCCGCAGGCAGTCTCTGTGAAGCAAAGTGTCAGAAGCACCACTGGTAGTTACAAGACATGGTGAGGAATTCCTGACCTCTCAAGTAAGGAACACTTTGGGGACACTGGAGTGGAAGAAAGTGAGCTTTGCCCCTGCCAAATGTGCTCAGTGTGTTTGTGAGACCAACCCCGTGACCTCAGTGTCTTCAGAAAACATTTGATTGAGAAATGATTGTGTTTTTATGTGAAACTCCAGCAACACGTACATGGATAAACGTGAAGTATACACGCCCTTTAGGATAGAATGAACAGAACATTTCTAAACTTGCTGTGTTGAGGAAACAGGTTTAATAGAACTTAAACCTTGCTATTGGAAGGAAATCTCCTTATCATTTGGACTTTAAAATAGACTGGCTAGGCCGGGCGCGGTGGCTCAAGCCTGTAATCCCAGCACTTTGGGAGGCCGAGACGGGCGGATCACAAGGTCAGGAGATCGAGACCATCCTGGCTAACACGGTGAAACCCCGTCTCTACTAAAAAAAATACAAAAAACTAGCCGGGCGCAGTGGCGGGCGCCTGTAGTCCCAGCTACTCGGAGGCTGAGGCAGGAGAATGGCGTGAACCCGGGAGGCGGAGCTTGCAGTGAGCTGAGATCCGGCCACTGCACTCCAGCCTGGGCGGCAGAGCGAGACTCCGTCTCAAAAAAAAAAAAAAAAAAAAAAAAAATAGACTGGCTACTGATCTGTTTGACATAGTTTAGGTAAAATCCTGTTTGAAAATTAGGCCATGGGGTTGGACGCAGTGGCTCACACCTATAATCCCAAGTGCTTTGGGAGGCCAAGGAAGGAGGACTGCTTGAGGCTGGGAGTTCAAGACCAGCCTGGGCAACATAGACCCTATCGATATCTACAAAAAATAAACAGTTTAGCCAGCTATGATGGTGCATGCTGGTAGTCCTAGCTACCTGGGAGGTTGAGGCAGGAGACTGATCGAGCCTTAGAGGTTGAGGCTGCAGTGACCCACTGTATTCCATCCTGGGCAATAGAGCGAGACCTGTCTCCAGAAAAAAAAAATTGGAGGAATGTGTGATTGTAGTTGGTGCAGATTAAGTCCTTTTTTCCCAGGGACCAGCACTGAAAAGATCTTGGTGCCGAACTACTTAAGAGTGTTTTCCAGGTTCATTGGGGTTTAACTTCTAGAGTCTCTGACTGTGCTGCGTTGAACTTCCTTCCTTCCAAGGCTCTTTAGTTCCTTCCTCACCTCTTGGTTTCCCTTTTCAGGCCTCCTTGGAACAAAGCTGGTGCATGGTCTTTCATTCTAGAATGATTCTGTGAGGGCTTAGAAGGAATCTCTCGAGGGAGACCGTCATTATTCCCTTGGCCTGCTTTGGTCGGAGGTTGACTGCTGGACACTTTCCACTACCATGAACTATTCTGAATTCTAAACTGGGGCTGGGCGCAGGGGCTTATTCCTGTAATCCCAGCACTTTGGGAGGCCAACGCAGGCAGATCAACTAAGGTCAGGGAGTTCGAGAGCAGCCTGGACAACATGGTGAAACCCTGTCTCTACTAAAAATACAAAAAAATTACCTGGGTGTGGTGGTGCGCGCCTGTAGTCCCAGCTACTCAGGAGGCTGAGGAAGGAGAATTGCTTGAACCCGGGAAGCAGAGGTTGCAGCGAGCCGAGATTGGGCACTGCACTCCAGCCTGGGCGACAGAGTTAGACTGTCTCAAAAAAGAAGGAACTGTGGTGGGGGATCATTGAGTATGGTTATATTTCATTTTACAGACTCTTCTCAGAAGTCTATACAAAGTAAAAAGCTTTGGGTGAATTGGAGGGAGACAGAGAGGTGCTGCTGGGTTTTGTAAAGATTTTTAGACCAAGTCTTACTCTGTCAGCCAGGCAGGAGTGCAGTGGTGCAATCTCGGCTCACTGCAACCTCCACCTCCTGGGTTCAAGTGATTCTCCTGCCTTAGCCTCCCAAGTAGGTGGGATTACAGGCATGTGCCACCACACCCAGATAATTTTTATATTTTTAGTAGAGATGGGGTTTCACCACGTTGGCCAGGCTGGTCTCGAACTCCCGGCCTCAAGTGATCAATCTTCCTAGGCCTCCCAAAGTGCTGGGATTACAGGCGTGAGCCACCACGCTTGTCTTGTAAAGATTAATACAATATTAGATGGTTACTAAGAGCCAGCTATAAAGCCAATATGAATAATAATGTGTTTTGGCCAGGTGCGGATCACGAGGTCAGGAGATCAAGACCATCCTGGCTAACATGGTGAAACTTCGTCTCCCTAAAAATACAAAAAATTCTCCGGGCATGGTGGCGGACGCCTGTAGTCCCAGCTACTTGGGATGCTGAGGCAGGAGAATGGCGTGAACCCAGGAGGTGGAGCTTGCAGTGAGCGGAGATCGCACCACTGCACTCCAGCCTGGGCGACAGAGCGAGACTCCGTCTCCAAAAAAATAAAAAATAAAAAATAATAATAATGTGTTTTGATTAGCAGGAGAAGGTTATCTGATGTGAGCAGTGAGATCTTTCGTTTTAGGTAGAATTCATTTCGATCTTACCACATTGCTGAATCAGCCCCCAAATGAGCAATTCACAGGTGTAAGCCCAGCTGCTGCTGCCGTGCACCTGGGTGTTTTCCCAGTGGGCTGGTCTTTAATAATGGTTCACATATCGAGTGCTTACTCCATGCCAGGCACCGTGCTATGCCTTTTGCATACTTTATCTCTTAGTCTGCTGAGTGTCGCTAGGAGCTGGACATGTTATTAACTCATTTCCCTGAGGCATTGAGTAGTTAAGTAACTTTCCCAAGGCCACTGGTACCATGGCAAAGCCTGTAGTGGCATTCAGGTGTTTTGGAGTCACCTGAGAACTAGCAAGCTCAGGGAAGATGGAAGGCAAAAGTTAGGGAGGGGTGGCTTTGGTGTCCCTCCTGTGTTTGCTGTTGGTAAGGGCCAGTGACCATTTCAAACATGTTGTCGACTTGGATGGGGTGGCCAGTTGGCCGAGCTCAGGGCCAGGTAACCTGTTTCACTCCAGGAATGGAGCAGCATGGGGTCACTGAGTGTAGACAGGCCGAACAAGTAGAGCTGGAGCCTCGTTCCTTCCTCGCCCCTTCCTTTATCAAAGGGAATCTTCTTATTTTTCTCTACCTTTGCCTCCCTGACTGAAAACCAGTCTTGCTACCACCTAGGCTAGGCTGTTCTCTCCTTTCTGGCTTAGAGGAAAATACTCATGTGTTAAGGATGAATTTAGTAGTATATCAGGAAGCAAAGTAACATGAAAGGCAGACAAGGAAGAAGTGAAGCATGGTTTCAGTGTGCCAGCATTTTCCCGCATTATTTGTTTATTTGATTAATTAGCACCTGCAAAGATGGTTATAGCCTCCTTTTTTTGTTTTTTGTTTTTTTCTTTTTTCCTTTTTTTTTGAGACGGGGTCTCACTGTCACCCAGGCTGGAGTGCAGTGGCTTGATCTCAGCTCACTGCAAACTCTGCCCAGGCTCAAGCAATTCTCCCACCTCAGCCTCCTGAGTAGTTGAGACTAAAGGCACGTGCCACAACGCCCGGCCAATTTTTGGTATTTTTAGTAGAGATGGGGTTTTGCTGTGTTGCCAAGGCTGGTCTCAAACCCCTGAGCTCAAGTGATCCATCTGCTTTGGCCTCCCACAGTGCTGGGATTACAGGTGTGAGCCACCATACCTGGCCTAGCCTCCTTTTACACGAAGAAAATGCAGTCGGTGCATGTTAAGGGATTGTTCACTGCTTGTCAGTAGAAACAAACAGCCTGGGCCTTTGAGTTCCTCCTCCCAGGAGGATTATTTACATTGGACTCATCTATAGGCCCAACACATGGACATCTGCACTTGACACACCCCCGGACACCAAAAGCCTAAATGGTATCACCACATGCAGGCAAGGAGTGTTTTCTTTCCATCCCATGTGAGTTATTTGTGTGTGTGTGTGTATATATATATATCATTTGGTGGACACTTAATATGAATCTCGAGACATTTAATTCTTTCCCTAAATGTTCCCGTGTCCCCACTTTCAGGTGCCTGCTCTTAGATAATCTGGATAGCAGTGGCTGATTTGTTTGTGAAGAGTCACGACAGAGTAGATTTCCGTGGGGAGAAAATCCCCAGGCCTGGTCTTCCATACCGGGCCTGGTCGAGCAGGTGGATGGCTCTTCCAGCAGCCACCCTGACCTCACCTGACTCCATGCTGGTAGAGCTTTACAGAGCTTTCGTTTTGTTTCTTCTTGCTGACCAACTTAGCAGCTTGGGACCAGGCTGGCTGAGTGACACGGGTCCAAAATGGGCTGTTCTGTGTAACTTCTTGTTTCTCTCTGTTGTCTGCTAGATCACTTAACCCATCACCAAGTTTATGAAATGCTGCTGTGTGTTCAGCCCTGTGGAAGATGTATGGTGGGAAAAGTGTTTAAGGTACCTGGGTACCTAGCAAGGTGCCTGGTGTTTATTCACTCACTCATTCAGTCCGCAGCTGCACACTGAGCTCCTCTTGTGTGCCAGGCGGTGTCCTGAGCGCTCTGCATGTAAAGATAAGGTAGACACGGCCCTGCCGTCATGGTTCTGGTGAAGGACACTGTCACTGTAGCCGGCATTCAGTGAACTGTTAGTATTATCAGCAATATTCAGGCTCTTAATAATGAAACAATAGTGATGTCATTAATAGAATAATGAATGGTTTACTTTTTTTTTTTTTCAGTGAGAGTCTTGCTCTGTCACCCAGGCTGGAGTGCAGTGGCATGATCTCAGCCCACTGCAGCCTCCACCTCTTGGGCTCAAGTGATTCTCGTGTCCCAGCCTCCTGAGTAGCTAGGACTATAGGCGTGAATGACTACACCCAGCTAATTTTTTGATTTTGTAGAGTTGGGGTCTTGCTATGTTGCTTAAGGTAGTCTTGAATTCCAGGGCTCAAGCGATCCTCCTGTCTTGGCCTCCCAAAGCACGGGGATTTGGTTTACTATCTTGATGAGATTATAGGAAACAAAGGTTTATCATATTTTCACACTGAGTGGTCTGTATATTTCTCTGTTATCAAACAAGCAGACTCAAGAATCAGAAGGTGTTCACCTCTATAATCCTAGTACTTTGGGAGGCAGAGGGGCAGATCACCTGAGGTCAGGAATTTGAGACCAGCCCGGCAAACATGGCAAAATCCCATCTCTACTAAAAGTACAAAAAAAGTTAGCTGGGTGTGGTGACACGTGCCTGTAATACCAGCTACTGTGGAGGCTGAGGCAGGAGAATGGCTTGAATCCAGAAGGTGGAGGTTGCAGTGAGCCGAGATTGTGCCCCAGACTCCAGCCTGGGTGACAGAGCGAAATCCTGTTTCAAAAAAAAAAAGAGAAAGGGCCAGGCACAGTGGCTCACGCCTGTAATCCCAGCACTTTGGGAGGGCGAGGCAGGCGAATCACGAGGTCAGGAGATCGAGACCATCCTGGCTAACACAGTGAAACCTTGTCTCTACTAAAAAATACAAAAAATTGACCGGGCATGGTGGCGGGCGCCTGTAGTCTCAGCTACTCGGGAGGCTGAGGCAGGAGACCGGTGTGAACCTGGGAGGCGGAGTTTGCAGTGAGCTGAGATCACACCACTGCACTCCAGGCTGGGCGACAGAGTGAGACTCCGTCTAAAAACAAAAACAAAACCACACCAAAAAAACAAAAACAGAAAAAAAAAGAAAAAATCAGCAATGTGTCTTATTCTCTGTTGGCTGGAAGATACTTGATGTGAAGCTTCCTCGGAAACTCCTTTCACCTGAGTAGCCATAAGCTCTTTGAGTTAGGAGCTTTGACCCTGGGGTTCTGTATTCCGAGAATAGGAGTTCTGAGCATCTTTCAGGAGCTCCAGTCTGGGATTTCACCAGCCCTAGGTATCGTTCTTCATGGCCTGGCTTTTTATAAGGACTGCAGTGTTCTTTAAACTGTTAGGAGGAGAATTATGGTAGATGAGGTTTGACCAATACATTAACTTGGCTAAGTGCCGTGGCTCACACCTGTAATCCCAGCACTTTGGGAGGCCAAGGCAGGTGGATCACCTGAGGTCAGGAGTTTGAGACCAGCCTGGCCAACAGAGTGAAACTCAGTCTCTACTAAAAATACAAAAATTAGCTGGGCGTGACAGCGCGCGCCTGTAATCCTAGCTACTCGGGAGTTTGAGGTGGGAGAATCACTTAAACCCAGGAGGTGGAGGTTGTAGTGAGTCAAGATCACGCCACTGCACTCCAGCCTGGGCAACAGAGCAAAAACTCCGTCTCAAAAAAACAAAACCAAAACCAAAAACTGTATTGAGATGTCATTCACATACCATAAAATATTCAGTATTTAGTATGTTCATAAAGTTGTACAATCCTTACCACTATCTAATTTTGGAATATTTTCATCTTTCCAAATAGAAACCCAGCTTTAGCAGTCTCTCCCTCTTCCCTCTAGCCTCTAGCAACCACTAATCTACTTGCTGTCTGTGAATCTGCCTGCTCTGGACGTTTCATATAAATGGAATCGTACACTATGTGGTCTTTTGTGTGTGGCTCCTTTCACTTACCATGTTTTCAAGGTTCATCTGTGTTGTAGCGTGTATCAGCACTTCATTCTTTTTTGTTGTGGTTACCCCAGCAATGTCAAGCAAATATTGTTTGATAGCCAGCTGCGTTCATTTCACAAAAACGTTTTCCCAACATTTCTACCTAAATGTTATTAGGTAACAGTGAAATTTGTATTCTTTCTTTTTTTTTCTAGACCGAATCTTGCTTTGTTGCCCAGGCTGGAGTGCAGTGGTGCGATGTCAGCTCACCGCAACCTCTGCCTCCTGGGTTCAAGCGATTCTCCTGCCTCAGCCTCCTGAGTAGCTGGGATTACAGGCATGTGCCACCATGCCTGGCTAATTTTGTATTTTTAGTAGAGACGGGGTTTCTCCATGTTGGTCAGGCTGGTCTCGAACTCCCAACCTCAGATGATCTGCCCGTCTCAGCCTCCCAAAGTGCTGGGATTACAGGCATAAGCCACCGCGCCTAAATGAAATTTGTATTGTTTCTATAGGGAAAATATTTACACTTTAGCCTCTCCATATGATAATTGGGGGTGGGACGTAGGTACAGAACTCTCACTTGTCCATGTTATAAGCACATTTGGAGGGCTGAATTATTAATAAATACTTTGGAAATATACAATATATTACAAATTCCATAATTATAATTGTGAAAAGCATTTTAATGTCTTTAGATGAGATTGGGCGTGTTCAGGGTGGTATGGCCGTAGACAGTGTCTTTAGAATAAGAGAAATGTGACTGTATTTTGCATACTTTTCTCATTGTTTCAGTCTAAGGTTAGGTAAGTGAAAAATAAAAGACCACTGTGGATTTTAGGAATATCTGCTATCATAATAGTTTTTCTCCACTAAAAAGCTGATTGAAATGATTCAGGATACATTTTCCAATAGAATCTTTCAGATGTATGATTCCCTTCCAATTTGCTAGTCTTACCTATTTTCTGACCAATCCTAACAAGTCAATAGGGAAATAGTATAGTGAAAAGAAAAAAAACAACCAATACTAGGTCAGTAGATATTACTTCAATACAATGAACATCATTTCGCAACAGCAGGAATATGCAGCCTTGCTGTAGCATTCAGAGCCCCCTCTGAAGTTTAAGAAAGATTTAGGAAGACTGTGAAAGGAGGAGGTGGCACAGGCATGACAGAAGACAGTCAAGGCATAGATAGGAATTTCTGCCGAGTCAGGTCAAAGTAAGAACATAAGAAATGTCCCAAAGGTGAGAATAACCGACGCATACTGAAGTAAGGGGAGGAAGTGGCTCATTCCTTTATATGACTGCATAGTAACTCAGTGTATGGATATACCACATTTTGTCAGTTGATGGGTATTTGGGCTGTTTTCACTTCTTTGGCTGTTGTGAATAATGCTGCTGTGAACATTGACGTACTTAGAAGATTTGTGTGGACATGTGTTTTCAGTTCTCTTGGGTATATAGCTAGGAGTGGACAAGCTGTTTTCCAGACTGGCTATGTGATTTTACATTCCCACCAGAAGTGCATGAACGTTGTGATTTCTGTACATCCTTGCCAATGCTTGTTGTCTTTTTTTTTTGTTTTTTTTGTTTTTTAGAGACAGGGCTTCTGTCGTCGGTCACCCAGCCTGGAGTGCAGTGGTGCAATCATGGTTCACTGCAGCTTCGAACTCCTGAGCTCAAACGATCCTCTTGCTTCAGCCTCCTAAGTAGCTAGGACTGCAGGCGCATACCACCATGCCCAGCTAATTTTAAATTTTTTTTGTAGAGACAGAGGTCTCTCCATGTTGCCCAGGCTGGTCTCAAACTCCTGTCCTCAAGCTGTCCTCTCTTTTTTGCCTCCCAAAGTACTGGGATTATAGGCGTGAGCCACCGTGCCCAGCCGTTTGTTGTCTTTTGGTCGTAGTCGTTCTGGTGGATATGCAGTGATAGCTCACTGTAGTTTTGATTTGCATTTCTCAGTGACTCAGGACTTGGAGCATCTTTTCAGATGCTTACTAGTTGCTTGCATATCTTTTGTGGAGAAATGTCTATTCAGATTCTTTGCCTACTTTTTAATTGGGTTGCTTATCTTCATTGTTGAGTTGTAAGATTTCTTTGTATGTTTGGAATACTAGTCTTATTAGATTTATTTTATGTTATGTTATGTTATTTTATGTTATGTTATTTTGTTATTTTATTTTATTTTATTTTATTTGTTTGAGACAGGTTCTTGTTCTGTCACCCAGGCTGGAGTGCAGTGGCACAATCTCGGCTCACTGCAGTCTGCCTCCTGGGTTCAAGCAATTCTCCCGCCTCAGCCTCCTGAGTCGCTGGGATTTCAGGCACGTGCCACCACACCCGGCTAATTTTTGTATTTTTAGTAGAGACTTTTATTTAGTTTCACCATGTTGACCAGGCTGGTATGGAACTCGTGATCTCAAGTGATCTGCCCGCCTGGGCCTCCCAAAGTGCTGAGATTACAGGCCTGAGCCACCTCACTTGACCCCACCCCCCTTTCTTTTTTTTTTTTTTGAGGCAGGGTCTCATTCTGTTACCCATGCTGGAGTGCAGTAGTGCCATCACAGCTCACTGCAGCCTCAAACTTCTGGGCTCGAGGGATCCTCCCTCCTCAGCCTCTCGTAAGTGCCACTGTTACATGGTGAACCACCACACCTGGCCTTATCTGTTTTTTCTTTTGTTACTTGTGCTTGTGTTGTCCTATCTAAGAAGCTATAGCCTAATCCAAAGTCACAAAGGTTAATTACTTTGTTTTCCTCTAAGAGTTTCATGGTTTTACCTCTTTTTTTTTTGTTTTGTTTTGTTTCTTTTCTTTTTTTCTTTTTTCTTTTTATAGTTTTAGCTCTTTTCATGGCCACTAAGTTATTTCCCTGACTAAAGCTTCAGAGGTTCCTTTGAGCTGTTTGCTAAGGGTGGAGGTGGGAGCTATTATCCTGCAACTTCCTTTTCTTGACAATTCAATCAAGTTCCTTGTCCCTGCGAAGCATTTATTCTTGTAGGTGTTTCTAGTGCTTTTACAGTTTCTCTACTTCATAGTCTTTTTTTTTTTTTTTTTTTTTGCAGGTAACAAATGAAGAGGACTTCATTAGAAAATTGGACTGCAAACCTGATCAGCATCTGAAAGTGGTTTCCATTTTTGGAAATACTGGCGATGGAAAGTCTCATACTCTCAACCACACTTTCTTTTATGGTCGTGAAGTCTTCAAGACCTCCCCTACCCAGGAGTCCTGCACTGTGGGAGTGTGGGCAGCCTATGACCCAGTTCACAAAGTAGCAGTGATCGATACGGAAGGGCTCCTGGGGGCCACCGTGAATCTAAGCCAGAGAACACGGCTGCTGCTTAAGGTCCTGGCCATCTCAGACCTCGTCATCTATCGAACTCATGCAGACCGGCTGCATAACGACCTCTTCAAATTCCTTGGGGATGCCTCAGAAGCTTATCTGAAGCACTTCACCAAGGAGCTCAAGGCCACCACTGCTCGCTGTGGCCTGGATGTCCCTTTATCCACCCTGGGCCCTGCAGTTATCATCTTCCATGAGACTGTGCACACCCAACTACTGGGCTCTGGTGAGTGGATGGGGTACAGTGTCACAGCTCGACCTTTATGGGTACAAGGAGGCAGCTATTTGGGCTGCAATAGCAACTTATTGGTAGTGGATTGCCCAGAAGATTTCTGTCCAAAGAAGACACGGAAAGTGTTGGAAGGAGGATGGAGTGATCAAACATGTCAAGCTGCTCATAGGTCAACTAGAATAAAGATTGAGAATTGCCAATTGGCTTTGACAATATATAAGTCCTTAGTGATCTGGGCAAGACCTGTTCCCTGAGATGGTGGGGGGTAAAAGCTTGATCAGAGTGGGATCAAGAGAAAATAGGAGGAGGCCAGGTACAGTGGCAAGTGCCTGTAATTATAGCTACCTGGGAGGCTCATGTGGGAGAATCCCTTGAGCCCAAGAGTTAGAGGTCAGCCTGGGCAACATAGTGAGGCCGTGTCTCTAAAAAAATAATAAGATTAGGAGAAGAAATTCTGTGGTGAGTTTATTGGGCTCTTTGACAGAGCTATACAGCTCTTTTCTATAAAGCAAAGAAGAACAATGAAATTGTAGCTGGAGGTTGATGTGGGATTTCAAGGGATTTTTCTTTTTTAAAATTTAAGATGTGAGGTATTGCAGATATTTATGTATGATGAGAGTGATTCATTAGAGAGGGAAGAATGTAGATGTAAGAGAGCAGTAACAGTTGGAGCGATGCATGAGTGGAAGGGTTCGCCTTAGGACCATGGACAGTTCATCCATAACACTGGGAAAGAAAGTAGAAGATATGGACATGGTCGCAGATAAGTAGATGATGTGGACATGAGAAGTGTGTGTGTGAGTTCTTATTTGTTTTCTTAGAGAAATAGGAAGCAAGATCGTCACCTGAGTGGTAGGAGGATGAGGGAAAGGTGCAATAACAGATTAGATTGGAGGGGAGCAGTAATTTTGGCCCCTGAAACAATTGCAGTCTTCACTTGTTCATTCAGTCATCAAAGTTTATTGAGTGCATATGTCATGTGCTGAACACTGAGGCACAGAGCAGAAAAAACACTTCTTGTCTTTGAAGAGCTCACAGTCTAGTTGAGGCGACCACACAGTGTTCTGTTCTGTAGTAGATGTAGGTACGGAGCTGTGGGAGTCTGGAGCAGGGACGCTATACGTTACGGAATCTAGGAAAGAAGAGGCGACATTTGAGCTCTGAGAGACTTGGCTAGATGGAGGAGGGGAAGAAGATGCTCTAGGAAGAGCAAACTCCTAGTAGCGTCAAGGAACAAGTTGTGTTCAGAGAACTGCAGGTAGGGCTGGGTGTGGTGGCTCACATCTGTAATCTCAGCATTTTGGGAGGCCAAGGCAGGAGGATCCCTTGAGCCTGAGGGGTTCAGGCTGCAGTGAGCTTTGATCGTGTTATTGCACTCCAGCCTGGGCAATAGTGAGACCCTGTCTCAAAAAAAGAAGGAAAGAAAAAAGAGACAAGGGAAGTAGTTTTGCAGTGTGCTTTCAAAATTCCATTCTAACTCCCTTTGATGCATTCTCCATGTAGCATCCAGAGTGATCTTTTCAAAAGCTTAATTTACACTTCAGGTCATGTAATACTCCTGCTTGCAACCTGTCAGTGGCTTCTGACTACATCAAAATAAAATCCAAACTCCTAAATGTAGTGCCATCACTTTAACTCCTGCCTTTGTCTCTGACCTCCTCTAGTTACCCCTCTTCATTCTCCCCCTGCCCACTGAATGCAGCCCCTCCCCTGCCAACCCCACTGCCTTGTCTGAAGCATGGCTTGTGTGGGAGGGAATGATGGAGAGACTCAGGGATCAGAGCATGGGTAGCCTTGACTCAGTTCTCAAGTATGGCAGGAGTCCATGAAGGATCTTAAGCAGAGAGTGAGATGATCAGATCTATATTTTCAAAAGATTCCCTGGCAGCCTATTGCAGCATGACTGAGGCGGGGGGACTGGTCAGCAGGATATCAAGTCAGTCAAGTGAGAAGTGGTTGGGATTCAGCCAGGGCAGTGGCAGTAGGAGGGAACTGGACAGAGCAGGCCATAAAAGAGGTTGAATCTGAAGGACTGCACCAGTTGATTCTGGTGGTACCAATGACACATGCCCTATAGAAGACAAGACATGTAAACGTTCCCCAGTGAAGGAGCAGATTAATTAGCAGGTGCCTCGAAGAAAAGGAGAGGAGGTGAGAAGTGCTGACTTTCAGCTGCCTCCTGTGATCAGTAATTTTATGCCACTCTGGATCTTTACAGTGTTGGTGAGGGGAATGTTTAATTGTCAGGTCAGGATTTTGAAATAACCAGCCCCTTAAAAGGTATTGTATTTTAGGCTGAATGACTCATGCCTGTAATCCCAGCACTTTGGGACGTTGAGGCGGGAGGATCATTTGAGCCCAGGAGTTAGAGACTAGCCTGGGCAAAATAGCGAGACCCTGACTCTACAAAAAATTTAAAAGTTAGCCAGATGCAGTGGTACATACCTGTGGTCCCAGCTCTTTGAGAGGCCGAGGCAGGCGGCTCACCTGAGGATCAGAGTTTGAGACCAGCCTGGCCAACATGGTGAAACCCTGTCTCTCCTAAAAATACAAAAATTAGCCAAGCGTATGGTGGTGGGCACCTGTAATCCCAGCTACTCAGGAGGCTGAGGCAGGAGAATCGCTTGAACCCTGGAGGTGGAGGTTGCAGTGAGCCGAGATTGCACCACTGCACTCCATCCAGGCTGGGCAACAGAGTGAGACTTTGTCTCAAAAAGTAAGTAAGTAAGTAAATAAATAAATAAAAAGGAAATTAAAAAGTCCTTTCAACCTTTATCATCAGAACATTTATTGAATCCATCTGCGCTATGGCTGCCCAAGTTTCTGGACACATGGTGAGAGTGTGGACAAGCGAATACCCTTATACATGGGTCGTTTGCCCAGAGCTTCCTCACAAAAGATCAGCATTTCCAAAGTACAGAGAATTGTAAAAGTTCCTCAGTAAGGTGATTAGTTAAGTATATCCACAGGATCAAAGACTGTATTGCTGCTTTTCAGTATATTGTGACAAGGACAGGTACTTAGAGTATGTTATTAAGTGAGAAAAGAGCAAGTCGCATATGTATGTTGCTAAGTCTGCAGGAAAAATGTCTGAAAGGGCCAGTGTTGAGCTGTGGTTACTTTCAGGAAGTAGGTGAGAGCAGAGGACATAATTTCTTTCCTTTTATGCTTTGGCACATCTAGATTTTTCCCACAATGAATGGATTTTTGGGAAAAAAGACTCCTCCCTGAAGTATAATGTGCATATAGAACAGTGCACATCATATCAAGAGTATCATGTGATGAGTTTTCACTGCCTGAATGCCCCTGCGCACTCAACACTAGACCTTGGGACACCAGCCCTCATAGAAGCCCTCCTCATGCCCTTTACCAGGAAAGGGTAACCTGAGTTCTGACAGCATAGATTAGTTCTGCCTGCTTATGTACTTCGTATCTATTGAGTCAGAGTATCTTCCCTTTTTTTTTTTTTTTTTTTGGGGACGCAGTCTCGCTATCACCCAAGCTGGAGTGCAGTGGTGCTATCCCAGCTCACTGCAACCTCTGCCTCCCGGGTTCAAGCAATTCTTCTGTCTCAGCCTCCTGAGTAGCTGGGATTACAGGTGTGCCCCACCAGGCCTGACTAATTTTTGTATTTTTAGTAGAAATGGGGTTTCACCACGTTGGCCAGGCTAGTCTCAAACTCCCGACCTCAGGTGATCCACCCACTTCAGCTTCCCAAAGTGCTGGGATTACAGGTGTGAACCAGTGCACCCACCCGTATCTTACTTTTTTTTTTTTTTGAGACGGAGTCTCCCTTTGTCGCCAGGCTGGAGTGCAGTGACATGATCTTGGCTCACTGCAACCTCCACCTCCCAGGTTCAAGCGATTCTCCTGCCTCAGCCTCCCGAATAGCTGGGATTACAGGGGCCTGCCACCGCTCGGCTAACTTTTGTATTTTTTAGTAGAGATGGGGTTTCACCATGTTGTCCAGGATGGTCTCCATCTCTTGACCGCATAATCCACCCGCCTCGGCCTCCCAAAGTGTTGGGATTACAGGTGTGAGCCACCGCGCCCAGCCTTGTATCTTACTTTTATAATGAACGATTTTTTTGTTGTTGTTTGAGACAGAGTTTCACTCTTGTCTCCCAGGCTGGAGTGCAGTGGTACGATTTCGGCTCACTGCAACCTCCGCCTCCTGGAGGAGAATCACTTTTCAAGTGATTCTCCTGCCTCAGCCTCCGGACTAGCTGGGATTACAGGCATGCAGCACCACGCCTGGCTAATTTTTTTGTATTAGTAGAGACAGGGCTTCACCATGTTGGCCAGGCTGAACTCCTGACCTCGGGTGATCTGCCCACCTTGACCTCCCAAAGTGCTGGGGTTACAGGCGTGGGTCACTGTGCCTGGCCTACTTTTCTTTTCTTTTCTTTTTTTTTAAAATGTCTCTCACTACCCATGTGCCTGTGTTTCTGCTTGTATAGATCACCCCTCAGAGGTGCCAGAGAAGCTCATCCAGGACCGGTTCCGGAAGCTGGGCCGCTTCCCTGAAGCCTTTAGTTCCATTCACTACAAGGGAACCAGGACTTACAACCCTCCCACGGACTTTTCTGGGCTTCGGCGTGCTTTGGAGCAGCTACTAGAGAATAACACCACCCGCTCTCCCCGGCACCCGGGAGTCATCTTCAAAGCCCTGAAGGTCAGTTGGCTTGTGCCCCAAGGGCTTCTCATTGGGGTGCCAGTGGGTGGCGAGAACACTCAGTTTGCCAGCTTTTGTGGTGCTAGTGATTGGAAATCTGGGTGGAAAAAGGTTGTAAGAAGCGGAAGCACATGAATGGAGTCTGCACCTGTCAGATGCTTTCATCTTGCCAGGAGTGCAAATATGGGGAAGTCATGAGTGATAGTAAAAAAAAAAGTGCCTGATCCTCAGCTAGGAGAAAAACCAGGCTCTTAGAGAATAGGAAGAAGCACTCATTTCTGGCTGGTGTGGCTCAGCCCTGGCGAGTTGGTGTCATGTTGAGTCTCACTTAATCTGGGCAGCCTTTATGCTTTTCTTAATGTTGACTCACTGTTTTTTTCATATCTAAATTAATTTATTCATAGAGGAAACTTTTTGTTATCATTAAAAGTGGAAAACTAGTATCACAGGTAGAATTTTTTTTTTTGTTCCGGGGGCGTTTAGGAGCAGAGGTTTAATAGGCAAAAGACAGAGAAAGAACAGCAGCTCCCTCTCTCGTGAGAGAGAGGGGCACCTGAATGGGACTTTCCCCCAGAAGTAGAAAATTACCAAAACAAAACACAAAAATAGATACACAATAACACTACTATTTATTATATACCAGAGTTCAGAGTACTCTATATGGATTAGTTCCCTGCATCCTTACACCAACTCCTTAGTACTGTTAACATCCTCATTTGCAGATGAGGAAGCGGAGGCACCAAGAGATGAAGTAATTGGTTATACACAGTTACTGAGTGACAGCAGGCCTAAACCCTGGCCAGTTTATGCTAGAGCTCCTTGTCATAACCATGAAGGCTGTACTGCCTCTCAGCAAATAAAATTGCATGTTATTACTTCGCTAGAGACTATTACGCATGGAAGGTTCGAGACTGGGACCTGTTTTTTCTTTCTTTACGAGGGAGATTTACGGCCAGGCGCAGTGGCTCATGCCTGTAATTCCAGCACTTTGGGAGGCCAAGGCGGGTGGGTCACTTGAGGTCAGGAGTTTGAGATCAGCCTGGCCAACATGGTGAAACCCCCTTTCTACTAAAAATACAAAAAAATTAGCCGGGCATGGTGGTGCACTCCTGTAATCCTAGCTACTAGGGAGGCTGAGGCAGGAGAATTGCTTGAACCCGGGAGGCGGAGGTTGCAGTGAGCTGAGATCACCCTACTGCACTCCAGCCTGGGAGACAGAGTGAGATGCTGTCTCAAAAAAAAAAAAAAAAAAAAAAAGAGGGAGATCTGGCCTCTTAAAGAGAGATGGAAATTAAATGAAAGCATACTTAAGAAACAAAGTACTTGTTATATAGTAAAAATGTTCAGTGAATGTTAATTGTGAGTAATATTAAGGAAAAACTATGGAAAATGATTACATTTGAATAATTCATGAAATACATACATTTCCAATTAGAATTTGAAGTTCAAGTGCACTTAGTTGTATTGGCTAATAATGTCCTTGTAGTGGCTCAAAGGCAGTCAAAGTGGAAGATTACACTTACGTAATGCAAACATTCTGAAAAGACGCTGAATCAGGCAAAGGGCTGTAAATCTGATCACTGTACATTAAAAGGCACATAGGCCAGAGGCTGGATTATAGCAGCTCCTTTGCTCTTCTGGAAGCTAACCCAGATTAATGTTTAAATAAGACCATCAGGGACACTGAGCGCTGTAAACTGTAATTAGTGCTCAGATATTTTTTTCCCCTCAGGAGTCTTGGATGTCCTACCTCAGGCCAATTTATTACCGGCTTTGAGAAAAATAGTTACACTGTATTCTTCCAAGATGGTAAGATTCACCAAGCTTTCTGTGATTAAAATGAACCTGGTCTGTCCAGTGAGGTGGCTCATGCCTGTCATCATTCCCAGCACTTAGAGAGGCGAAGGCAGGCAGATCACATGAGGCTAGGAGTTCGAGGCCAGCCTGGCTAACATGGTGAAACTTGTCTCTACTAAAAATACAAAAATTAGCTGGGCGTGGTGGCGGATGCTTGTAATCCTAGCTACTAGGTAGGCTGAGGCAGGAGAATCGCTTGAACCTGGGAGGCGGAGGTTGCAGTGAGCTGAGATGGCGCCACTGTACTCTAGCCCTGGCATCAGACCAAGACTCCGTCTCAAAAAAAAAAAAGAGAAAAAACGCTGGGCGTTGTGGCTCATGCTTGTAATCTCAGCACCTTGGGGGGCGGATGGATCACTTGAGGTCGGGAGTTCGAGACCAGCCTGACCAACATGGAGCAACCATGTCTCTACTGAAAATACAAAATTAGCTGGGCTTGGTGGCGCATGCCTGTAATCCCAGCTGCTCGGGAAGCTGAGGCAGGAGAATGGCTTGAACCTGAGAGGCGGAGGTTGCAGTGAGCCGAGATCTTACCATTACATTCCAGCCTGGGCAACAAGAGTGAAACTCCATCTCAAAACAAAAAAAGAACCTGGTCAGCTGGAATTCTGATGATTCCTGGTAACTGGCATCCCCCAAATTTTACCGAGATCTGACATTTTCTATTCTCTGAGTTGTAGGGGCTATGCTGTACTGAGCTGTGGGACTGACTGCTTTTGTCTATGGGAAGGAGTCATTTGTTTAAGCTTGCGATTCGGGTTCTCCCCAGAGAATTGTGCAGTTGTTGAAGTTTACCTAAATCTTTGAAAAAATTGGTTTTGTACTTTTTTGTTTTTAACATCCTTTAAATTAAAAATGCTTAATTCTCTGGTTATCACTCTAATAGCCACCTTTAAGGTCTGCCTTAGGCAAATTGACCAAGTAGAGTTTTATTGTTGTTAAAATAGACTCTAAAGTTTTCATAGTTCACAGCAGTGTATAATATAAATGGCTGTGTTTTCTTCTCCACTTATTTTTATTTTGTTTTACGCTGTTGTATTAATTTTTTTATTAGTAGCTTTGAGTCCTTTTGAGATAGAAGAGTTGGGGTGGGTATAAACAGATAAATGATACATGCCAGAATAATTTTTTTGGCTTCTTGAATCTACCATTTTTTTTTTCTTTTTTCTTTCTTTTTTTTTGAGACAGGGTCTTGCTCTGTCACCCAGGCTGGAGTGCAGTGGTGCGATCATAGCTCACTGCACTCCAGCCTCTCACAGCCACTGCACCAGGCCCCAAGAGCTTTTAACTCCATGCTATATTCCTTCCCAATAGTTATTTCACTTCTAAAGAGGTCAGAGGATGTGACCATTTTAAAAGGTTCCTGATACATACTGTCAGTTATCTTTGAGTATTTGGTTATTTTAATTAAAAAAGAGACATCATTTAAAAATTATAAAAGCAATGCATGTTCATGATAAACAATTCAAGTACTGCAGAATGTATGAGACTTAAGTCCCCTTTCCTTCCCCTACCTCCCCCATCCTCAGTCTGTAGAGGTAACTCTTAATACTTTCTCACATAAGTGTCTAGAAATTTTCATTGCTATGTAACCACATGCATACGTATTTGTTTATAATGTATGTTTTTCTTCCTGAATAAATGGGATCATAGTAAAGTTAAATCCTTTTCCCCTGCCCAGTATCCTTTTCTAACTCTGCAGATAACCATGATTAGTAGTTTATTATATATGCTTATAGAAATTGCAAATGCTGGCTGGGTGCTGAGGCTCACACCTGTAATCCCAGCACTTTGGGAGGCTGAGACAGGCAGATCACGAGGTCAGGAGTTCAAGAGCAGCCTGGCCAACATAGTGAAACCCCGTCTCTACTAAAAATACGAAAATTAGCCGGGTGTGGTTGCGGGTGCCTGTAGTACCAGCTACTTGGGATGCTGAGACAGGAGAATGGCTTGAACCCCTGGAGGTAGAGGTTGTGGTTTGCCAAGATTGTGCCACTGCACTCCATCCTGGGCGACCAGCAAGATTCTGTCTCAAAAAAAAAAAAAGAAGAAATTGCAAATGCTGTAAAAGTGCATGTGTGTGTATGTGTATATATTTATCCTTCATAAATGAGATCATACCATTTATACTATTCTATAATTTGGTTTATTTTCACTTCTTTTTTTTTTTTTTTGAGACAGAGTCTTGCTCTGTCTCCTGGGCTGGAGTACAGCGGCACGAACTTGGCTCACTGAAAATTCTGCCTCCCAGGTTTAAGTGATTCTCTTGCCTCAGCCTCCCAAGTAGCCTGGATTATGGGCACATGCCACCATGCCCCGCTAATTTTTGCATTTTTAGTAGAGACGGGGTTTCATCATGTTGGCTAGGCTGGTCTGGAACTCCTGACTTCAGGTGACCCACCCACCTCCTCCTCCCAAAATGTTGGCATTACAGGTGTGAGCACCATGCCAGGCCCAAAATGCCTGATTATTTTAAATTTTAAATGCCATTAGTATACTTAAAAAAAAAAAAGTTATTAGGCCAGGTGCAGTGGCTCATGCCTGTAATCCCAGCACTTTGGGAGGCTGAGGCGGGCAGATCACCAGAGGTCAGGAGTCCAACACCAGCCTGACCAACATGGCGAAACCCCGTCTCTATGAAAAATACAAAAATTAGCCAGGCGTGGTGGTGTGTGCCTGTAGTCCCAGCTACCCGGGAGGCTGAGTCGGGAGAATCCCTTGAACCCCAGAGGCGGAGGTTGCAATGAGCCCAGATCGCGCCACTACACTCTAGCCTGGGTGACAGAGCAAGACTGTCTCAAAAAAAAAGAAAAAAGTTGTTAGCTATATCTTATTTATGAAGTTCTACCTGATTGATGCAGTACTCTATTGGATTCAAAGGGAGTTGAAGTACTACTTTTGTGTTTATTATTGACCAGGAAATGTGGATTTGGAAATGTGATGAATGAGAAGGAACAGTGTTTGGTGCGCACACACGCATGCACGTGTGTGTGTGTATGTGTGAGAGAGAGAGACAGAGAGAGCTGTGCAGCTATTTTCTGCCCTAGTGGCTTGCTCATACATACCTGGGAGTGGTTTCCCTATTCCTCCTGATGAAGGATCAGTTTTGATGTCATTCAGCCACACTGTTGTGCAGGCCCAGGCCCCTTTTTTTCTAGCTGGCTTATGTCCCATTTCTTGACTCCTTTGCTCAGGGTCCACGGTAGCAACAGCCCAGATGCCTACAAGCAGTGCATACCTGCACTGAGCAGATAAACCTGTTTACAGGAAACAAATGCTCAGGTTTCTGTCAAATAGAGGAATTAATATTCAATACTGGAATTGAATATTGAGTTAACTATGGTTGTCTGTACTTACAGTTCTGAATAATTGGGAGAACCATTTCATAGTTGAATTTGTATAGGTTTTATGTAATTTTGTCTTAATTTTTTTTTTGAGACAGGGTCTGGCTCTCTCCCCCAGGCTGGAGTGCAATGGCATCATCTAGACTCATTGCAACCTCTGCCTCCTGGGCTTAAGCCATCCTCCCACCTCAGCCTCTCAAGTAGCTAGGACTAATAGGCACATGCCACCATGCCTGGCTAATTTTTGTATTTTTTGTAGAGACAGGGTTTTTGCATGTTGCCCAGGCTGGACTCAAACTCCTGAGCTCAAGGTATCTGTCTGCCTTGGCCTCCCAAACTGCTGGGATTACCAGGAGTGAGCCACTGTGCCCAGCCTTTATGTAATACCTTCTATATGTAGAAACTCTTGACGTTCCAATTCTGTCACATCGGGAAGCATTTATAAAGTATTTACAAAGTTATATTTTGTTGGAGTGTGATGTCATTGATTACAGAAGTGTGTCTATTTTGAGTCAGGAAATTCACTGCTAGCCCTTGATGACTGGGGCCAGCCCTACAGATACAATAGAAAGAGCCACACTGTTGTCAAGGCAACTAAAGTTCAAGATCATCTGGTCTCCAGGCAACCTTTTTCAGACTTGCTTCAGATGCTTTCCCAAGCTTTCTCGGGGTAGGTGGGCCCTTCCCTGTCTTTTCTTCCAGCTTTGGGATCTCAGGAGGAGGAGAGCCCAAGAAACTGTGGAATGATGTGAGGTTTGGAATTTTTGAACCTGCTAATAAGTATATGGATCAGGTGGTATGTAAAGAAAAATCAGGGCTGGGTGCAGTTGCTCATGCCTGTAATCCCAACATTTTTGCAGTCTAAGGCAGGTGGATCACTTGAGGTCAGGGGTTTGAGACCAGCCTGGCCAACATGGTGAAACCCTGTCTCTACTAAAAATACAAAAAATCAGCTGGGCATGGTGGCACGTGCCTGGAGTCCCACCTACTCGGGAGGCGGAGATTGCAGTGAGCCACGATCAGGCGACAGAGTGAGACTCTGTCTCAAAAAAAAAAAAAAAAAGTTAATTAGATTCTAAAGGAAGACAGTTTCTCTCTACCCTCGTACCTAAAACATGCTGATGTTGGATTTTTTTTTTTTTTTTAAACAGTTACTGTTACTTTCCCACACTCTTGATTCTTGTAAAGCCTCCTAAAACTTGTCAAGGTCTGATTCATTAGTCAGGCTGTGACTTGTGAACGAGTGAGATGCTTGTTCTCTTACCTCGTATGCAAGAGTGTGGGTGGCCAGCATCTGAAGGCTGGCTTGCCTGGAGTTCTTCTCTTTCTTATGTCATAAGAGGTTGCCTGTTACCTTGGATAACATAAGCCAACCGTTCATTTGTCTGGGGCAGGGAACGATGGCATATGTACTGTGGCAAATCAGGCTGCAGATTGTTTCACACCTTGCCTTGAGATACTTACAAATGCCCCCATTTCTCTGAAGAACTTTCAGAGAAGTGAACCAGGTCACTTGGGTTGAAACAGTAAGAACCTTATGCTGAATTGGATCCTAATTTCCCATTTACTGGGGGTTGGCATCCTCTGTGAATTCAGCCCAGCTGTTGCACTCATGCCAAATTTGATATTATTTGTCCTTAGGAAAACCAATACTTAGGCTTGCCTTTCAGTTACCTGTTTAAAAGAAAAACTCTGAGGCTAAAAATTGCTATTCTTGGCTGGGTGCAATGGCTCACGCCTATAATCCCAGCAGTTTGGAAGGCTGAGGCAGGAGAATGGCTTGAGTCCAGGAGACCAGCCCAGGCAACATAGTGAGACCCTGTCTCATTTAAAAAAATGAAAAAAAAAATTTTTTTTTCCTATTCTTTCTTTTTTTTAAAATAATAATTGATATTTTTTGGTGTTCCCTATACCTTCTATAGTGGCTTCTATATTCCTTAGCTGTCTCCTCTTTTTTTTCTTTCTGTATCATCTCATTAGATACTTCAGTGTCTTGGCCAGGCACGGTGGCTCACGCCTGTAACCCCAGCACTTTGGAAGGCTGAGTTGGGTGGATTACTTGAGGTCAGGAGTTCGAGACCAGCCTGGCCAACATGGTGAAACCCTGTCTCTACTAAAAAACAACAAAAAAAAATTATCCAGACATGGTGGTGGGGGCCTGTAATCCCAGCTACTTGGGAGGCTGACGCAGGAGAATCACTTGAACCAGGAGGCAGAGGTTGCAGTGAGCTGAGATCAAGCCACTGCACTCCAGCCTGGGTGGTGGAGTGAGACTCTGTCTCAATAACAAAACAAAAACAAACAAAAAGTATTGGGGCTTGGTGGCATGTGCCTGTGGTCCAGCTACTTAGGAGGCTGAGGGAGGAGGATTGCTTGGGCTTAGGAGGGTGATGCTGCAGGGAGCTGTGAACCTGCCACTGCACTCCAGCCTGGGTCACAGAGTAAGACTCTGTCTCAATAAAAAACCTCCCTTTTCCCATCAGGCTGAGGCAGAATCGTTTGAACCTGGGAGGCGGAGGTTGCAGTGAGCCAAGATCATGCCACTGCACTCCAGCCTGGGCGACAGGGCAAGTTCTCTACATATCTGTTTGAGAAACAACCTGGAAAGTTATTGGTAATTTGGCCAGTTAGGGAGTAGTTAGCCTTAAATTTGAGAGGACCTTTGGGGATGGGATGAAAGAAGCCTAGGGCAAAGGCAGGGCCAAGAGAGGAGGAGGGCAAAGGTTGGTTTGTGAAGGGGAGTTGGTACGGTGCACTTATTCCGGCAGTTCTAGCTGAGTACCTGTTAGTACCTTTGCTAGGATTTGCAGGAGGATGCAAAGGTAGGAAGCTGCTTTCACAGTATATATGATCTAGTCCTGGAGATAAAATACAGCAGGCCCATAGCTTTGCATCATTGCCTAATTACTTAATACCGAGTTACAGTATTGAGTACAATGGGCCTTCAGAAAAGGCAGAGAGTGATATGGTTGAAGAGGCTTCACTGGAAGAGGTGAGACCGCAAACATCCCTGAAGAATGGGTCTCATGCAGAAGCAGGACAGAGAACGCTGTATAGGCCGAGATGTATAGGCCGACGTGTAATTCCACTTGCCTTGCTTCTCATTTATTCTCAGCATTTCTATATATTCATTAATACCCTCTTTCAAGATCTTCATGTTTTCACTTTTTTTTTTTGTGAAGGGGAGTTGGTACCCTGTCACCTAGGCTGGAGTGCAATGGCATGATTTTGGCTTACTGCAACCTCTGCCTCCCGGTTCAAACGATTCTCCTGCCTCAGCCTCCTGAGTAGCTGAGATTACAGGCACCTGCCACTACGCCCAGCTAATTTTTGTATTTTTAGTACAGATGGGGTTTCACCATGTTGGCCAGGCTGGTCTCGAACTCCTGACCTCGTGATCCGCCCACCTTGGCCTCCCAAAGTGCTGGAATTACAGGCATGAGCCACCGTGCCCAGCCCCATGTTTTGACTCTTTACCAAAGTGCCCCCAAGAAGTATAGGACTTATGCATTATTTGTCAGACCATTTTTTCGTTGTTCGAAGTGCAGGGTTGCCGCTTGGTCAGCCATCGCTGACAGACGGTGTTCTATGGCCTCTGCAGTAGCCCTGCAGGACCTGAATGAGAGTGTCCTCAGGTGAGTTGTGTACCTTCAGTTTGATCCACTCGTTGCCACTGTTCTGGTCCTACACCTGACCTGACTCAACATTGATATTATGTGCCTTTGTAGGGACTTGAGTTTGCAACTCCTGGTGTTAAGACTGCATTGGAAACAGGAAAAGGAACCTTGCATAAGAAGTTCTAATTGCCGGGCGCAGTGGCTCACGCCTGTAATCCCAGCACTTTGGGAGGCCGAGGCAGGCGGATCACAAGGTCAGGAGATCGAGACCACAGTGAAACCCTGTCTCTACTAAAAAAAAAATACAAAAAAATGGCCGGGCGCGGTGGCTCAAGCCTGTAATCCCAGCACTTTGGGAGGCCGAGACGGGTGGATCACGAGGTCAGGAGATCGAGACCATCCTGGCTAACACGGTGAAACCCCATCTCTACTAAAAAATACAAAAAACTAGCCGGGCGAGGTGGCGGGCGCCTGTAGTCCCAGCTACTCGGGAGGCTGAGGCAGGAGAATGGCGTAAACCCGGGAGGTGGAGCTTGCAGTGAGCTGAGATCCGGCCACTGCACCCCAGCCTGGGCGACAGAGCAAGACTCCGTCTCCAAAAAAAAAAAAAAAAAAAGGAAGTTCTAATTGTTCAGCTGGGCACAGTGGCTTATACCTGTAATCCCAGCACTTTGGGAAGCCGAGGCGGGTGGATCACCTGAGGCCTAGAGTTCAAGACCAGCCTGGCCAACATGGTGAAACCCCATTCCTACTAAAAATACAAAAAATTAGCTGGGTGTGGTGGTGGGCACTTGTAATCCCAGCTACTTGGGAGGCTGAGGCAGGAGAATCTCTTGAACCCAGGGGGCAGAGGTTGCGGTGAGCCGAGATCACACCATTGCACTCCAGCCTGGGCAACAAGAGCAAAACTCCGTCTCAAAAAAAAAAAAAAAATGAACTTCTGATTGTTGTTAGTTTAAAACCTAACCTGCCCTTTTCCCAGATCTCGTTTAAAATTCTCTTCTGCCCTTTTACTGAAGGAAGTAACATCTTGTCCTTTTGTTTAGTCTCCTTTCCCTTATTTTCCCTTGAATAATGCCTGGCTGCCTCACACTGGGGCTGGGCTGAAAGTTAGAAGCTTTGAGCAGCATGTACTTAATGATTCCTAAAGCGTGGAAAGCGCCTGTCTGTAATTAGCCTGAGGAATACTTTCAATATCCAGTGATAAGTGAAGATAGGGTTAGGAATGGAAGCTACATTTCAACCTGAAATTTTCAGTTTGCTTTGTGGATATGTTATCTTCTTGGCATTTATTTTGGCCATTTGCTGTCCTTTGGGTAATGTCTGTTTTGGGGGTTGGTAGAGTTGATAAATGACTGGCAAACACTATAATCATTCTTCTTGTTTTTTTTTTTTCTGCTGACATTTTTCCTACTTTGAGTTTGTCTATGGCCTAGTAAACTCCAAGTGAGTGCCTGTGGTTATTACTGGGATAGAAGCCCAGGAAACTCACAGATCACATCTGGGCTCTGCCTGTGGCTTAAAGAGGAGCCGTCCTCATGAGTCTGGGTTTCTTGGTCCCAGCCTCACATAGATGAAATGGGCATCAGTCATTATTTGTGGTGGTCTTGAATAAAAGACTGAGTGGTGTGAGGTGTTTATCACCTGCGAGGCATTTAGGGGAGAACAGTGACTTTGCTTATCTTGACCTCTTGGGGAATGGGCTGGTTCTTTGCAAGGATTCCCATGGTAAGGACTGATGTGAGTTGGTAAGGTCAAGGGTAATGAGCAGAAGTTACTGGATTTCCTCTGTGCCTATGTTGCTTGTACGGTGCCTGCAGTAGGGGGCCAAAGTGCAGAGCTCTCTGCTGAGTGCCATCATATGTCACCTTCCCTCCTTGGCAGGCACTGAGCGACCGCTTCAGCGGTGAGATCCCCGATGACCAGATGGCGCACAGCTCCTTTTTTCCAGATGAGTACTTCACCTGCTCCTCCTTGTGCCTCAGCTGTGGGTAAGTAAGGCTGCTCCCGACCCCCCACCCCATACCTTGAGAATAGAGCCTTTGAGTGGTGCTTCCTAGACTTTGGTGTGTATGCACATCCCCTGGGGTCTTGCTAAATTACAGGTTGTGATTTAAATTATCCAAAATGGTACACTCCCATGTTCCCACGAGATCCTGGTGGTCTAGGAACCACACTTCTGAGGTAGCAGGAGCTTGAAGGACACGTGGTTGTGAAGAATCTCCTGGAAACTCCAACTGGCATAGACGTGAAATTGGCCAGCTTCTGGTCTGGGAGGCCGTTAGGGCAGAAAACTCTGGGTTGCCTGCTTTTCTGTGTTTCTTCTACGAGAGCTTCCAGTCACTTACTCCTAGTATTCCAATTATTCAAGTGATATTTGAGTACCCCCCTGTGCAAAGTACTATGGGTAGGATTCCTTTCACTATGAGAGTGAGTGTTTAGAGCACATTAGAATTTTCTGGGGCACTTTCAAAATTACCGAGGCCAGGGCACCACCTTCCGGGATTCTAACTGAGCGGGCTGTGTGTAGGACCTCTGCACTGGTAGGTTAAGATGCTCCTCAGAGGATTCTGAACTGCAGCCTGAGCTGAGTTGGGACAGTACTTCTGAAACTTCATTGCATATGCATCACCTGGAGATTCTGTTAAGACGCAGATTCTGAATCAGGTCTGGGTGAAGCCTGAGATTCGGCGTTCCTGTCAAGCTCCCGGGCGATGGCTGTGCTGCTGGCCTGTGGACCGCACTTTGTTACAGTTAGAACAGTGATCCACACATTTTAGCATGCATCAGAAAAACCTGAAGGGCAGGATCCCTGGGCACCCCTCCACAGTTTCTCATTCAGTAGGTCTGAGGTAGGGCCTGGGAGTTTGCATTTTAATAAATGTAGTAAATTCTCAGGTGATGCTGATGTTGTTCCTGGGGACCAGCCTTTGAGGATCGCTGGGTTACTTTGGACTGTTGATAGCTGTTAAATCAGTGTAGTGACTTCACTGATGGGCCCCAGGGGATTTAAATGCATTATGTCGAGGTCAGATGGCAGTCTCCACGTCCTGTAGACAGTCCCTCCCACTCTCTTCACTACCAAATTGTCTTCACTCCTACCAGAACCAGTGCCCCTGTCCTGCACACTTGCCGTTTTACAGGAGTAGACCTGACCTACATCTGTTATGAATGGTCATTTCACTTTGAGTCCTGTAGGCCACCTGCTGCATGCAGAACCGCCTCTGGCCTTGGTGAAAAAAAGACCTGGCTCCTTATACAGCCTGGGCAAGGGAGGACTAAGGATTGTCTTGGAGAGTTCAGCGTGGAAAGGGGCGAGGGATGTTAGTTGCCAGTGTGACTTGCCTTCTTTTTTGCATGCCCCATGAGCCTAGAGGCTTAAGCACTGTTGGATCATTGCTTTCCCAGTGTGAGCCTCCTCAGGATTTCTGGAACTTTCCCATTGGAATCATAGTGAAATTCTAAAGTCCTGATCTCTGTTTTTGCATCGTCAGGATGGCAGAGCTCACTGTTCATTTGGAAGGCTTGTTCAGCCTAAGCCTCCCCTTAAAGCATTGCCAAATTTTGGGGTTGGTTTTCGTTTTGCATCTTGGCAGCCTGTTCTGGGTAAACGTTCCGTTTCATCTTGTTTGGATTGTTTGAGTCTTCTGAGAGCCATTCAGGTTTCCTCTCTGGTCAGGTTGGTATCTTCTGGCTCCTCCATTTCTGCTGAGGAGACAGGTAGTTTTTCCAAGAAGAGATTTCTGGGGTTTTTTGTCTGTTTGTTTTTGATATGGAGTCTCGCTCTGTTGCCCAGGCTGGAGTATAGCAACGTGATCTCTGCTCACCGCAACCTCTGCCTCCTGGGTTCAAGCGATTCTCCTGCCTCAGCCTCCTGAGTAGCTGGGATTACAGGCATGCGCCACTATGCCTGGCTAATTTTTTTGTTTTTTTTTAGTAGAGATGGGGTTTCTCCATGTTGGTCAGGCTGGTCTTGAACTCAGTGCAACCCCCACCTCCTGGGTTCTAACGATTCTCCTGCCTCAGCCTCCCGAGTACCTGGGACTACGGGTGCCCGCCACCATGCCCAGCTAATTTTTGTATTTTTATTAGAGACGGCATTTCACCATGTTGGCCAGGCTAGTCTTGAACTTCTGACCTCAAGTGATCTGCCCCCCCACTCGGCCTCCCAAAATACTGGGATTGCAGACATGAGCCATCATGCCAGGCTGAGATTTCTTTTTCCCCTGTGTCCTCATACAAGGATAGTAGTCGCTGTACCTGTGTAGTGCTGTTGATTGTAAGTGTAACGCAGAGGCATGTGGGTTTCCGGCTACCCTTTCTGTGTTCAGCATCTGAGGCCCAGTTAGTAATCAAGGTCTGGTCTTAGCCTTGTGCCTGGCTCAGGGTCAGACTGTTCTGTATAAGTGGCACTGGCTCCTATTTTAGCCATCTCATTGTCAGTCTTTGGACTTCATTCAGGGTTGGATGTAAGAACAGCATGAATCATGGGAAGGAAGGAGTGCCTCATGAAGCCAAGAGCCGCTGCAGATACTCCCACCAGTATGACAACCGAGTGTATACCTGCAAGGTGAGTCCTCCGAGCTCCTCCTTGTGTCAGCAGCGGGCTTGCTGACCACCCTCTCTTTGGCAAGACTATCTTGGGGCCATTTTTTGCTGCATGCCGAAGTATTTGATATTGAAATGGAATATTTCTGGAACTTCTCTCCAGCTCTAACAAAAAGCACTCACATGTCTTCATTGGTGAGAGTCCCTTTGTTTACTGTTTTAAGCTTATTTTCTCCTCATTCTGTTGAGCTTGTATGTAAGGGTCATTTACATCGAACATTCATTCTTTTTTTTTTTTTTTTTTTTCTGATACAGAGTCTTACTCTGTCAGCCAGGCTGGAGTGCAGTGGCACAATCTTGGCTCACTGCAACCTCCATTTCCCAGGCTGAAGCAGTTCTCCTGCCTGAGCCTCCTGAGTAGCTGGGATTACAGACATGTGCCAACACGCCCAGCTAATTTTTCTATTTTTAGTAGAGATGAGGTTTCACCATGTTGGCCAGGCTGGTCTCGAACTCCTGACCTCAGATAATCTGCCCGCCTAGGCCTCCCAAAAGTGCTGGGATTACAGGTGTGAGCCACCGCGCCTGACCTTCTGAGACAGAGTCTCACTCTGTCGCCAGGCTAGAGTGCAGTGGCGCAATCTTGGCTCACTGCAACCTCCACCTCCCGGGTTCAAGTGATTCTCCTGCCTCAGCCTCCCGAGTAGCTGGGACTACAGGCACTCCCCACTATGCCTGGCTAATTTGTGTATTTTTTTAAAAATAGAGATGGGGTTTCACCATCTTGGCCAGGATGGTCTTGATCTCTTGACCTCTTGATCCGCCCACCTCAGCCTTCGAAAGTGCTGGGATTACAGACATGAGCCACCGCACCCTGCCGAACATTCATTCTTAAGAGCAGAAGAGCTCTTCAGGACACTAGGACACTAGTGTTGTATTGTCCTCCTGTCTCTGACAGGTATATAATTTAAACCCAGTTTCTGGGCTCGGGATGGACACACACTCAGTTCATTGCCACTCTGGACAATGACTTCTTGAGAGGAATGAACCTTCTTCTGAGGCGCTAACTCCAGAGTCTGAACGTCTCTCAGCTGGTTTGGTTTGTGGAGAGTTGGGATGGATGTGGGGGGTGTGGTGTACATAGGAAAAGCTAGCAGAAGGCTGGGCATGGCGGATCACACCTGTAATCCCAGAACCTTGGCTGAGGTGGGCGGATCGCTTGAGCCCAGGAGTTTGCGACCAGCCTGGGCTGGTAAAACTCTGTCTATTAAAACAAACAAACAAAAGACAAACAATAAGCTAGCAGAGTGTTTCCTGTTTCAGGCCTGCTATGAGAGAGGCGAGGAAGTCAGTGTAGTGCCCAAAACATCTGCCTCCACTGACTCCCCCTGGATGGGTCTCGCAAAATATGCCTGGTCTGGGTGAGTTTAAACAACATGGCTAAAGGTTTTCTGGTGTGTTTGTCTCCCCAGGCACCTGGCTGGGTAACCGTATTGATTTGCCTTTCTTGTAGGTATGTGATCGAATGTCCTAACTGTGGCGTGGTCTATCGTAGTCGGCAGTACTGGTTTGGAAACCAAGATCCTGTGGATACGGTGGTGCGGACAGAGATTGTACACGTGTGGCCTGGAGTAAGAACTGTTGGATTTCTCTGTTTTTCTTTATCTCGTGTCGTTCAGTTTTTCATGTGTGTAGAAAACTGGAGCCGGCTTAAAATTAAGGTTAGCCATGAATTTCAGAATGTTGGTGGTTTAGAATGGCATGATCTGGAGAGCTTTTTTGTTCTCTAGACCTTTAATTGTTTTTATTTCTTCTTGCATATATATTAGAAGTACAACTTTAAATGAAATAAACCAAAAATCTATAGTTTTACTCCTTTGGCAAATAAAACATTTTCCATGTTCTACTCGTTCATTTTCTATATGTGTATGTTTTTCTAGATGCGAATAGAATTTACATGCCTTTTTCCTGCTTTTTTTCTCATAACGCGATTTTATTTAGTTTTATTTGCACCTTTTAAAAAAAATCATTAAAATGCTAGTGACCATTTTTGTGTAAAAAAGCCATTTTTTTGTTTTAGGAAATTTTCTTGAAGTATATTCTAAGAAGTGGGATTCCTGTAGACCCTTAATCTTTTTTTTTTTTTTTTTTGAGACGGAGTTTTGCTCTTGTTCCCCAGGCTGGAGTACAGTGGTGAGATCTTGGCTCACTGCAATCTCCACCTCCCGAGTTCAAGTGATTCTCCTGCCTCAGCTTCCCAAGTCGCTGGGATTACAGGCATGACCACTGCACCCGGCTAATTTTGTATTTTCAGTGGAGATGGGGTTTCTCCATGTTGGTCAGGCTGGTTTCAAACTCCCAACCTCAGGTGATCCGCCCACCTCGGCCTCCCAAAGTGCTGGGATTACAGGCATGAGCCACGGTGCCCGGCCTAATGATTATTTTTTAATTTGATTTTTGAATTCCAGATGTCAGAAATATAAATCTGTTTATGAGGCAGTGATATCGTGCTTTCATTCTGCATTAAATCACTGTTCACACTTAGCATTGTCCATAAATCACAACAAATCCAAAACCTTTTCCTTTCATGCGAAAAAGACAAGTGATTTTCCCTGAGGGACTTATTTGACTCTGCGACATTGTCCTCGCTGGGTGATTCCTGAAGCCACCGTTCAGCCTAATCCTACCTGCAGGTCCCCTCCTGAGCTTTCCTGGATCCTATAGGTACCATAAAACTGAAGATTTCCTTATTTTTCTCCTCCTTTTTCTGATTTTCAGGCCCACTGAAATCTGTTATTGTATAGTAGTCTCATTATTGGAGCCCACCTCCTTGGCATAATGGTTTATGCCATTCTGTCCCAAGGATTTAACATGGCCTTATAGTGCGAAAGTAAAGGTGGTAAGATAGTTTATATTCCAGGAAAACAGGACTGCAGTAATTTACTGTCAGGTCACATTCCTCACAGTCCTTGAAGTTAGGAGGATACAGATGTCTTCCCTGCTGTTTGTTTGCTGGTTCATTCCTTCCTTCATTTATTCATTATTTCAGCATACATTGTTGTGTACCTTATGCCCAGCATTGAGCTACTATGCAAAATACAAAAATGAAAAAGAGTTATTGTCAGGGAGTTCAGAGTTTAACAGGGAGTCAGATACATAAATGGATATTGTACTTAGACACACAGAAATAGGATTCCTAGAGATGTCCAAGTATTAGAAGAACTGAGAGGAAAGATTCTTAACTAAGCCTGCGGTGGGGGGCCTCCTGGAGGAGGTGTCATCTCCCGTATTATATGGGCTTAGTAAGTCCTGAATTGAACAGCTACACATCAAATCTTTTTTTTTTTTTTTTTTGAGATGGAGTCTCGCTCTGTCGCCCAGGCTGGAGTGCAGTGGCGCGATCTCAGCTCACTGCAAGCTCCGCCCGCCGGGTTCACGCCATTCTCCTGCCTCAGCCTCCCGTGTAGCTGGGACTACAGGCGCCTGCCATCATGCCTGGCTAATTTTTTTTTTTTGTATTTTTAGTAGAGACGGGGTTTCACCGTGTTAGCCAGGATGGTCTCGATCTCCTGACCTCGTGACCCGCCTGTCTCGGCCTCCCATACACATCAGATCTTACGGTAGCTTTGGAGAGAATAAAGCCAGAGGGATTCCTGGTGTGTCTCCGTTCTTCCCTGCCAGGGAGTTAATGGTTCTGAGTTGGCCACAGTGAGAGTGCAACTCACCAAACATCCCTCTTCCTCCTTCCTTTCACTCCCTTCTCGGAGCATGATGGAAGCCTGCTTTTCATTTCAGACTGATGGGTTTCTGAAGGACAACAACAATGCTGCCCAGCGCCTGTTGGACGGGATGAACTTCATGGCTCAGTCAGTGTCTGAGCTTAGCCTTGGACCCACCAAGGCTGTGACTTCCTGGCTGACAGACCAGATCGCCCCTGCCTACTGGAGGCCCAACTCCCAGATTCTGGTATGGTGTGGCAGGATGCCCCTCCACCCCTGGCACAGCCCATCCTGCCTAATGCCGCTTTGCCCTGTGCTAAGCTTATTCTGTGAGGGAGATGCAAACATTTTCTGCCAGTGCCGTGAGCTCTGTGAGTACTGGGAAGGGGAGGAGTTGTTGAGGCAGCCGGTTTTCTCTTTGTCCATTGATTTCCCTTCGTCTTTTCCTGCAAGTATTTTCTGTGTGGTGAGTTTTAGTTTCCTTGTGTGTGACGACCAGTGAATATTGCTTAGATATGTGAGAATCTGGAGGAAAAGGGGTCTTTAGGGGTTATTTAGGGTCATCCTCAGCTTGACCCATTAATGCTACAGCATCCATAGCAAGAGAGCACCCAGCTTCAACCCAGACACTTAGTGAAAGGAAACGCACTGCCCAGCAGGCTTCCTTTTCGCTCTCAGATAGCGCGTTACTAGAAAGCTTTTGTCCTTGCTGAGCTAACACCACCTGCCTTAGTTTCTGCTTGCTCCAGGGTCCTGTTGACTTTCTCAGCTGAGCAGACATGGACCATACCTCCCTGCCTCTGTGTTTTGTTTTGGGCTTGGAACAGAGCTGCAACAAGTGTGCGACGTCCTTTAAAGATAACGACACTAAGCATCACTGCCGAGCCTGTGGGGAGGGCTTCTGTGACGGCTGCTCATCAAAGACCCGGCCAGTGCCTGAGCGGGGCTGGGGCCCTGCGCCGGTGCGGGTGTGTGACAACTGCTACGAAGCCAGGAATGTCCAGTTAGGTAACGTGGGGCTGGGAGCTGCAGGGGTGGAGGGGAGAACCTCCCTCCTTGGCCCTGGGTGCTAAGAACTGGATATCCAGACACCCTAATCCCGCTCCTACCCACATCTCCCTTGTGAGAGCACTTCTGGTCTCGGCCAGTCAGCCTCTACGCTCCTTGTTAACAGCGTCCTGTGGGTGCTGTTCCTCAGGGGCTCGAACCTGTCCTGTGTTCTCAGCTGCAGAGGTGCTTCTGGGAGAAGGGAATGCACACATAGCGACTGAATTCTGAAAAGGCTGCAGTGTTTACCAGAGATGGCTTAGACCAGTCTTCTCCTTTGAGAAGGTTCTAGTTTTTGCTCCTAGAACCTTTCTGCCTTAATTTAAAAGAAGGGTGATAAAGGAGCCCCGGAAGGTTGCAGATAAAGGACTAACAGATGTCATCTAATTTCAGGGTCTGGGCCGACCTGACCCACAGCGCAGACCCTTGCCATAGTTGCAGGACAGCACAGTGGTGTCTGGGATCAGAATCCAGAAGCGTTCTGCTGTTGGTCCCTGAGTTTTCCATTTGAGAGAGGACTTCGAGGTGACAGCTTTTCCTTTATTATTGTCTACAGCTATTACCGAGGCGCAGGTGGACGATGAAGGTGGGACACTCATTGCGCGGAAGGTGGGCGAAGCCGTGCAGAGCACTCTGGGAGCTGTGGTGACGGCCATTGACATACCACTAGGTGGGCCTGCCAGTGCTTCTCTTGGGTGTAGCGGATGTGGGTTGCGGGGTTTCGGGTGCCCTGGGCTCTCACTTTGTAGAGGCTTGCCAACCTATATTGAGATGGGCGGTAAGGAATCAATTACACAACGCCACACATTTGCTTACTTCTGCTGAATGCCTTAGTAGTTTCATGTTTATTCCTGGAGGCCATATTCTCTTACAGCATCTAGTGCTGTGTAACAAGCTACCTTAAAATGTAAAGGCTTAAAACAACCATTTTTGATGTCTTTGTAGGTCTAGAAGTCAGGAAGGGTAATTATTCAGCTTCAGGTGGCATTGCCTCTAGTTACTACCTGATATTCCAGGGTGGCAGCTGGAGTGGTCTGGTCTCAAGGGTCCAAGCTGACCTCACTTACAAGCTGGGTGCTTTGGCAGGGACAGTTAGGTTGTGTGTAGCAGAGCCTCACCCGCTCTGTGTATCCTCCGGGCCTCTTCAGTGGTTCCTTTGGCACTTCTTAAGTGATGTCAGGGTTCCAGGAGCTAATGTTTCAAGAGACAGAAAGTGGAAGCTGCCCATCTCTCTCTCTCTCTTTTTTTTTTTTCGAGATGGAGTCTCACTCTGTCACCCAGGCTGGAGTGTAGTGGTGCGATCTTGGCTCACTGCAACCTTCGCCTTCTGGGTTCAAGCGATTCTCCTACCTCAGCCCCCTGAGCAGCTGGGATTACAGGCACGTGCCACCATGCCCAGCTAATTTTTGTATTTTTAGCAGAGACGGGGCTTCACCATGTTGACCACACTGGTCCCAAACTCCGAACTCAAGTCATCCACTCACCTCTGCCTCCCAAAGTGCTGGGATTACAGGCGTGAGACACTGCGCCCGGCTGAAGCTGTGCATCTCTTAAGGCCTAGGACTGCAGACGGGCACTTCTGCTGTCATCTCCCGGAGTCTGCTGCGGTCACAGGGCTTGCCTAGATTCAAGGGGAGGGGCAGGAGTGTCAAAGATGGAAAGTGGGTCAAAGATTCTATGGCTGTCTTTAATCTGTCACACTAGCCAGACTGTTAGTAGTTTAAGATTTAAAATAGCTGGCTGGGCGCTGTGGCTCAGGCCTGTAATCCCAGCACTTTGGGAGGCCGAGGCAGGCGGATCATGAGGTCAGGAGATCCAGACCATCCTGGCTAACACGGTGAAACCCCGTCTCTACTAAAAATACAAAAAAATTAGCTGGGTGTGGTGGCAGGCACCTGTAGTCCCAGCTACTCGGGAGGCTGAGGCAGGAGAATGGCGTGAACCCAGGAGGCAGAGCTTGCAGTGAGCTGAGATGGCGCCACTGCACTCCAGCCTGGACAACAGAGCGAGACTCCATCTCAAAAAAAAAAAAAAAGATAGCTCCCCAGCCCTGGATGTGAGAGGGGTCTTTGTATTCAGGATGGCGAGGTGGAGAGGGAGGGAAATCAACCAGTGCATGGCGGGCTTAGGCAAGGCTGGCCAGGCCTGGGACAGTGTGGCACATCGTAGGGGAGCAAGCAAAAGTGGGTAGTGATGAAAATGGCCTGGAGCAGATTTCCTCGTTGCGGCTCACAAAGTGAGTAGATGATGTAGGAACTGCTGGATTTGCCCAAGCTTAAATCTCAGGTTGCGTCTGTCCTCAGGGGTACCTGGGAGAGGCAAGGACTGTCCTTGGCACAGAAGCCACAGCATAGCCTGCTGGCCGTCCTTACCAAGTGCTCCCATCCTGAGCGCCCACAGGGTGTTGAGTACCAGGCCAGTATGTCAGGCATGTTCTTTCTTCTCATCCTCATCACAGCTCTTGAAGGTGGGTTGTTAAAGATGAGTAAGCCCCTGAGAGGTTAGCTAACCTTTCTTTCTTTCTTTCTTTTTTTTTGAGACTGACTCTCCTTCTTTTGTCCAGGTTGGAGTGCAGTGACGTGATCTTGGCTCACTGCAACCTCCACCTCCCAGGTTTAAGCCATTCTCATGCCTCAGGCTCCCAAGTAGCTGGGGTTACACCACCATGCCCGGCTAATTTTTGTGTTTTTAGTAGAGACAGAGTTTCACCATGTTGGCCAGACTGGTCTCGAACTGCTGACCTCGAGTGGTCCGCCCACCTCTGCCTCCCAAAGTGCTGGGATTATAGTTGTGAGCCACCATGCCCAGCGTTAGCTAACCTTTCTTAATCCAGCAGCTGCTGATTAACCTGATCTCAATAGAACTGGAATTTGAGTGTCTGACTCCAGAGCCCAGGCTTCCTTATAGTTCTTCCAGGGGTTCTTAGCGTGGCTGCCCCTTCAGTTTACAAAGAGGGCTTCAAAGATATATAAGTATCAAGGAGCTGGGTATGGGAGTGCATGCCTATAATCCCAGCTACTTGGGAGGCTCAGGCAGGAGGGTCCCTTGAGTCCCAGGAATTTGAGACCAGCCCTGTCACACAAGAGAAAGAAAGGGCACGGTGGCTCATGCCTATAATCTTAGGCCTACAATCCCAGCACTTTGGGAAGCTGAGATGGTCAGATCACTTGAGGCCAGGAGTTCGAGACCAGCCTGGACAACATGGTGAAACCCTGTCTCTACAAAAATCAGCCAGGTGTGGTGGTGCACGCCTACAGTCCCAGCTACTTGGGAGGCTGAGGTGCGAGGATTGTTTGAACCCAGGAGGTAGAGGTTGTGAGCCGAAATCGTGCTACTGCACTCCAACCTGGGCGACAGAATGAGACTCTGATTCCAAAAAACCTTTAAAAATGAGAAAAAAGAAAAAGGAAAAGGGAAAATCAATGCCTATGCTACAGCCCCAAAGACTCTGATCTGGATATGAGTGGCAGAGCCAGGGCATCTGCATTTTTAAAAAGCTCTGTCAGCGGTTCTGTGTGCAGTTGGGATTATAAGCCAGTAAGCATCTGAGGATGCCCTCTTCCTAGTTGGGCCTTGGGGTATTGGGCTTTGGGTGTCCTGACCATTGTTCCCTGCTACAGGTCTGGTCAAGGACGCGGCCAGGCCTGCGTACTGGGTGCCTGACCACGAAATCCTGCACTGCCACAACTGCCGGAAGGAGTTCAGCATCAAGCTCTCCAAGCACCACTGCCGGGCCTGCGGACAGGGCTTCTGTGACGAGTGCTCCCACGACCGCCGGGCCGTCCCTTCTCGTGGCTGGGACCATCCCGTCCGAGTCTGCTTCAACTGCAATAAAAAGCCCGGTGACCTTTAACCCCAGCCCCCTCTCCAAGTCCTTCACAATTCCTTAGGTTCTCAGGGTTAGAAACAGTCTCGCGAGGTAGGCCCTCCTCCCGGTCACCTGCTGTGGTGTGTGTCCTCTCCTCTCCGCATCCCAGGGCCACTTTCCCTTAATGGAGGTGAGCCTGGCGGCAGGCCCGAAGGCATGAACCCCTCAGGGCAGGGGACTGAGCAACTCAACACAAAGGGGAATGAACCTGAATCTGTTGCATTTATTTCAGTTAAAAATAATGAATATATATGTGTATATATCTCTCTCATATATACATATGAAAGGCACTCGGGGCATATCGAGGCTGCTGCTGGCTGCGAAGACGTCACACAGTGGCCCCCGCACAGGGTGAGGTGGCAGTGGCAGCACGTCTTCCTCACGAGCCGAGCCAGGTCCACGGCCACCGCGTGGCTGGCCCCTTCCTCTGCTGCTGTCGGAGCCTTGGAAGCCTCTGCTGTCCTTGGCTCTTCCCTCCATGCCTGTCAGCTGCCTGGGGAGTGAGCCTCCCAGGTCCTTCCTGCCTGAAACGGCCTGAAGGGAATGCTCCCTGGGTCTCCTGGGAGTCGAATCCCAATTCTTGGCTTAAGCCTGTTTTAGTCAGAGACCACCCAACTTAGTGTGCAGGTCACCAGAGTGGGTGGAGGGTCAGAGGTCGGGTCTTCAGCCCTGAGAAGTGGAAATGCAGGGGCTGTGCTGTCACTGGTCCCCCAGGGGATGGCAAGGAAGGAACTGAGCCTTCCCCAGCAGGGCTTCCTGCCCCGACGCTTCTTTCTCCACTCGGCTTTTCCCAAGAGGCGGCACCCAGCTCCTCAATCGAAGCACCCGCCTCCCCCACCTCAGCCCCCTCGAGCCCACCGTCTGCTTCTGAGTGTCGCACTAGGATTTTCATTGCTTATTTTAAAGTGTCTTAATCCTTTGTTCCCCGACACATAACCCCTCTAGCTCTCGGAGGGGCGATCATGAGAAACCTTCCAGGGAAACAGAGCACAGGATGGACTGTTAGTTGTTTTTAAAAGTCTATATATAATTTCAACAGATCATAAAGAAAAAATTTATCTCTTTGGTCCTTGCAAGAGAAGTCAAAGGAACTTTTGTTTCTCCTCAAGAGCCCGGACATCTCTGTCTGTCGTGACTGGAAAGAGCCCGTTGTGCTGAAATCTGTCATCATGGTGGGTTTGATCTTCAGTGGCCAAACATGAAGAATTAAAGTGTAATTCTTGACTGAACTGGTGGATGGGTTGAGCTTTAGGGAAGCGTATGGCGGTCATTCCTGGCGCGCGTATGGGTGTGACATGAGCCCTGGAGTGTGTCGTCCCTCTCAGCCCTGCTCCTTCTGCCTCCTGGGGCCCAGTGACTGGGGCCCTGCTCTAGAACTGTGTACCATCCAATTCGCCATCATAAAGGAATCTTCCTGCATCTCGACTGTGCTGGCTCTTTCCTCTCATTCCATCAGTGCCTTCTGGCCACCGTCTCTCTCCAGCTGATGGTGGCTTTCGAAGCAGAGGCCAAGGAAGCGGCGTGTTTCTAGGGGGGTAATATTTTACCTGCAAATACTGCAGTCTATTACTCTGACAAGTAAAACGTTTTCAAAACCGTAGCCAGCCAGGCATGGTGGCTCATGCCTGTCATCTCAGCACTTTGGGAAGCCGAGGTGGGGGGAATCACTTTAGGTCAGAAGTTCGAGACCAGCCTGAGCAACATGTAGAAACCCCGTCTCTACTAAAAATACGAAAAATTAGTTGAGTGTGGTGACGCATGCCTGTAGTCCCAGCTACTCAGGAGGTTGAGGCAGGGGAATTGCTTGAACCCAGGAGGCGGAGGTTGTGCTGAGCTGAGATTGCACCATTGCACTCTAGCCTGGGCAACAAGAGTGAAACTGTTAAAACAAAACAAACAAACACCATAGCCAAGTACCCCTAAACCATGATCCTGTGGAGTGGATGTCAGTCTCATGACCACAGCCTGTTGTCCCCAGCCATTTGCTAGATAGCATGCCCCACCCGGACCAGAGCTTTGAGCTTGTCATGAATATTCCTTTATGTAGGGAAGGCAATAGCATACGGTCATGGAATTCTCTGTAGTGACTAGAGGGCCCCCACATTCTCACTCATTACTTATCCTGTACTTAGAGCTGTTCCTCAGACCTTTCTGCAACCGGGGTCATCCGGCAGACCCCCTTTCTACAGCCGTGGCATTGGCTGAGCAAGGCTCAGTGGTAGCGGTTTCACAGCTTGGGTTCTCCGGGTTACAATCTGGCAGCTGTCGTGTCAGGGTCTGTTGAGGAATCCTCTCGCACAGTAGAAGAGATGGGGTATTAGTCCTGATTTTCACTCCCCCGGTTTAAAATACATAGTCCTGGCTAGGCGCGGTCACTCATGCCTGTAATCCCCGCATTTTGGGAGGCCAAGGTGGGCAGATCACTTAAACCCAGGAGTTCGAGACCAGCCTGGGCGACGTGGTGAGTGAACCCTGTCCCTACCAAGAAAACCAACCCCTTCCCGCAAAAAAGCTGGGTGTGGCAGCGCACGCCTGTAATTCCAGCTACTCGGGAGGCTGAGGTAGGAGGATTGCTTGAGCCTCAGCGATGCCCCAGTACTCCAGCCTGGGTGACAGAGTGAGACCCTGTCTCAACAAGATTGAACTATTATACATCTATACTTCAGCTTGATTTTCTCAAACAATGCTGCATAACCAATCAGCACCCAGATTCAGAAACAGAACCTGGCTGTCCTCCAAGAACTCCTGGCCCCTCCCCCACCAGGAGTAACCACTGTCCTGACATGTAGTAACAGAGTTTCGTCCCCCTCCTTTTCAGGGGAGCCACGTAAAGGCTTTTAATCACTTTCTGGTTTTAAAGACTTGCTCATAGGTAGAGACAGTTGTTGAACATATCCCCGAGGGCTGTGACTGGAGATTGCAACTTGTGGCTGATGATGACACAGTCTCCTGGTCAGTGAGACCGAGTGGGATCCTTCCACATCCCTTGGGTTTAACTGCTGATTTATTTGGGAACCGGAAGAGCAAAGGGAACCAGCATTTAGGTGCCTGTTACGTGCCTTGCACTATGCTAGGAGCTTTACATGGTTAATTCTCACAACCACACTGGAGGTCCGCAGTAGGGTTCTTGTCTTACAGCCGAAGACACTGGCTCCTGAGGATCAGAACCCAGTGTTGCCGGGCACACTCCAAGCTGGCCTGAGTCCAGGCAGCCCCAGACCCCTTCTATCACTGTCGCACTGTAGAGCTTCTCCCCGTTTTCCTTCCCCTTCACGGCTTGTGAGTTCTTTCGCATTTCCAGGTAAAGTCAGTATCTTCTCCTTAGGAGTAAAGGTAAGAATCAAGGTACCTGCTAGTGTGGTCAGCAAGCTTAGCGTTGATAATTTCCATTGGCCTTGGATATTCTCGTGGCCGAGGGCAGTAACACTTTTTCACTAAAAGCAACTTTATCTTTCACTAAAAAGACTCACTGGCTGAGAGATTAAGCAACTTGATCTAGCCTGTAACACGAGCTAAGCTTCCAATTTTTTTTTTTTTTTTTTTTTTTTTAGTTTTACAGGGATGGGGTTTTGCCACGTTGCCCAGGCTGGTCTTGAACTCCTGGCTCAAGCAATCTGCTGCCTTGGCCTCCCAAAGTGCAGGGGATACAGGCATGAGCCACTGCTTCTGGCCAGCTTCCAATTGTTTAAAAAAAAAAAATCTGATTTAATGTTAATTTTGCAGCTATATTTGCATTTTCCATTTCAGACCCACCACCATTAGGGAGAGACAATGGAACCTACAATCGTAGTCTTGTAATTATTCTCATCATGAAAAAGGTGTTTTAGTTACTGTACAAAATCTGAGCATATTCTAACTCCTGACTCTTAAATTGCACCTGGTATAATAATTTTTTTTTAATGTACTTTGGAAATCATCACATACTCATGAACGCTAAAGCCTATAGGGTATGGGGTTTTATGGGATTAGATAATCTGTAATTTAGTGATAGGCTCATCTGACCAGAGCCGTCTTTGACACTACCATTTGTAGACAGCGGGACCTGGAGTCCTCCAGTACATGACGCTGTACTGAGGGACTTATCCACTGCCACTTTTTCAACGGCCATCTTACACTGGCCATACCCTTAACTCTAGCCAGAATCTCTCTGACGCTCTGCCATTATCCTTAGATAACTCCATTTCATGTCCAAAGGTACTGGAACTCGGCTGGGCACGGTGGCTCGTGCCTATAATCCCAGCACTTTGGGAGGCTGAGGTGGGAGGTTCACTTGAGGCCAGGAGCTTGAGACCAGCCTGGGCAACATAGCAAGTCCCTGTCTCTATGAAAACAAACACAAAAATATTGCAACACAAGCAGAGCCTGAATGGATTTCCCATCCACCACGGCAACTCAGTTCTGACTGCCCTGGACTACCAGGCGCATTTGTGTCTGCGCACCTTTGCTCAGATTATGGCATCTACAGAGAATACCCTTTTCGGTATTGCAACAGCTGCTCTTGTTCACGTGAAGCCAAGAGTGCAAGCAGGCAGGCAGGTACTAGGAGCAAGCAGGGAGACGTGAGCAAACATATGATAGCCAGGCCCAGGTCAGAAGGTACCGTGGGAGGCAGAGGCAGTGAGTCTTAAGGAAAGAGGGAGAAAAGGGGAAACTGTTGAACTGAACCCAAAAAGATCTTAAATGTCCAGAGGAACAGTAAGAAGCCCATTCTCCCCAACATAAGGGGCCTAATAGAGTCTTGAACTTCAGGAGGAGCCCCAGCTGGCTCTGCTGCATGTATCAGCAGACGACTTTGGGCAAATCACTCTCTTGAGATTCAGTCTTTTCTTCCGTAAAGTGTGGAAATTTACTTCCTAGGGTTGTCGGAATGAAAACAAAATCATGCTGGCAAAACACAAAATGGTTCATCTATCTTAACAAGTGTCTACTTGTGTCAAGTGCTGGGGAAACGGAACTTCCCTGAGGGGTCTTTTATGCTGAGCCTTAAAAGTTGGATTTTTCTGGACGAAAAGGAGTTGGGTGGCTCGAGTAGAGGCCCGGGCGTGTGGGGGACAGGCTTGAAACGTGGTGTCCCGAGAGCACCAGGTGTGAGGCAGAGATGGCGCAAGAGGATGGAGAGGCATATGAAGTCAGATCACAAAAGGCCACACTATCTGAGGCACAGGAAGCCATCGAAAGCAAAGATCTAGAAAGATCATTCCTGTGACAGTACAGTGGATGGACTGGAGAGGACAGACTTAGAGTGGGACCAGAGCCTTTTAGCAACATGTACAAATGGAGAAATCAAGAAGAAATGGAGTTTAGCCTGAAATTGTTTGTGGGGATGGTTAGGTGGAAGATTTAGACCAAGACAGATCTAGGGTTGACAGGTAATAGGGAGGGGCTGACTTGGTCTTAGATGAAGGATGCTGCTGTGTGAGGAACCTTGTTGGGGACACCTAGGAGGCTGGCAGTACCCTCCAAACCATGTTGGGCCAGTTGGAGTGTAGGGTGTCCACAGCAACATGGGACAGGAGGCAGTATTTATTTGTGGGCTTTTTTTTTTTTTTTTTTTTTTTGGAGATGGAGTTCTCACTCTGTTGCCCAGGCTGGAGTGCAGTGGTGCGATCTCGGCTCACTGCAACCTCCGTCTCCAGGGCTCAAAGGATTCTCCTGCCTCAGCCCCCTGAGTAGCTGGGATTACAGGCATGGACCACCACGCCTGGCTAATTTTTGTATTTTCAGTAGACACGGCGGGGTTTCACCATGTTGGTCAGGTTGGTCTTGAACTCCTGACCTCAAGTGATCTGCCCGCCTTGGCCTCCCAAAGTGTTGGGATTACAGGCGTGAGCCACCGCACCCAGCCAGTATTTGTGGGCATTTTTGATAACCAGTGTGAGCCATTCATTGTTGTCACTAGAAGGCTGTAAGTAAGCAAACACTGAGCTAGTTAGCAAGGGGTCTGTCACAGCTCCGTGCTGCCGTCACAATCACCTGCTCATTTGCTACCTTTCATTGTCACCTGGGGAGGAGGGCAAAATGGAAAATCCTTCAAGGTCAGGCATGATGGCTCACCCTGTAATCCCAGTGCTTTGGGACGCCAAAGTGAGTGGATGGTGTGAGGCCAGGAGTTCTAGACCAGCCTGAGCAACATGGCAAAATCCTGTCTCTACAAAAATACCCCCAAATCTCAAAAATCAGCTCGGTGTGGTGGCACACGCCTGTAATCCCAGCTACTCAGGAGACTGAGGTGGGAGAATTGCTTGAGCCTGGGAGGTCAAGGCTGCAGTGAGCCAAGATCACGCCGGCTGTACTCTAGCCTGGGCGACAGAGTGAGACCTTGTCAAAAAAAAAAAAAGAAAAATGCTCAGAGACTGTAACATATTAATCTTTATGACATCAATAGTATCAAGCAAACTGGCCAAAATGCTTATTCAACGTCTTGGCCAAGTTTAACCCCTTTTCATGCAACCTAGACCACATTTTAGGTGCAGTGAGTGTTAACCAAGAACCAACTGCTGCTCTTTACCCGCCGCCACTGAGTCGCGGAGGCAGAGGCTCAGGTGTGTTCAAGAATCACCTTCCTCCCTAACCCACCGCCATGGCCCAGGAAGGCATCACTGCTGGAGGTGTCATGGACCTTAACACTGCTTTACAAGAGGCCCTGAAGGCCGCCCTCATCCACGATGGCCTAGCACGTGGAATTCGAGAAGCTGCCAAAGCCTTAGAAAAGTGCTGGGCCCATCCTCATGTGCTGTCCCGAACTGTGATGAGCCTGCCTATGTGGCTGGTGAAGGCCCTTGGTGCTGAACACCAGATCACCCAAATTAAGGTTGATGACAAGAAACTAGGGGAAGGAGTGGGCCACTGTAAAACTGACAGGGAAAACCCATAAAGTGGCTGGTTGCAGTTGTGTAGTGTTAAGGACCATGGCAAAGGATGTCATCAAAAAGTTGTTTGAGATGGAGTCTCTCTGTCACCCAGGCTGGAGTGCAGTGGCATGATCTTGGCTCACTGTAGCCTCTGCCTCCTGGTTGCAAGCAATTCTCCTGCCTCAGCCTCCCAAGTAGCTGGGATTATAGACGCGCACCACCATGCCTGGCTAATTTGTGTATTTTTAGTAGAGACGGGGAGGGGGGCGGGTTTCGCCATGTGGCTCAGCTGGTCTTGAACTCTTGAACTCAAGTGATCCACCCAATTCGGCCTCCCAAAGTGCTGGGATTATAGGCGTGAGCCACCGCGCCTGGCCCTTCTTTCGTGTTTTAATTCAAGGGAACTTTGCATGTACTAAGTTTTCAAAAATATATGTTGAAGGAACATTTATATATATACTTCGACACACACCCGATGGCCGATGGCCAAATTGTGTTCGAAGCTCTCAGACTTACTCACAGATTTAGAATCTCCCCAGGGACTTGGTCTTAATGGAATACAAAGGAGGTCCTAAAGGGGCTTTTTGTTCTAGTGGTCAGCTGGAATGTGGGAGGAACAATTTCAACACAAGAGCAAGCTGAAAGTTCCTTTATCTTCTGGTAACACTGTGGCTGACAGTATTTACTTTTAAATGGAAGTGAGAAAACATCCGGGAAGGGGGCACCCGGATTTGAACCGGGGACCTCTTGATCTGCAGTCAAATGCTCTACCCCTGAGCTATACCCCCTTCACCTGCTGAGCACTCCTTCCTTGTCCACTTATGGTGACTCAATACAATCAAGTTCCACCCACACTAGAGTTCTGGCAAGCTTTGTGTTCTAAAGCCCCACCTTCTTAATTATCCATCATCTGCTTTGGCTTTTCCCTTGGCCACCAATAAACTGAAAGGGAATACTTGAAAAATGACATCCTGGGCTGGGCACGGTGGCTCACGCCCATAGTCCCAGCACTTTGGGAGGCTGAGGTGAGGTCAGGAGTTTGAGACCAGCCTGACCAACATAGCGAAACCCCATTGCCGCTAAAAATACAAAAAAATTAGGTGGGCGTGGTGGCAGGCGCCTGTAATCCCAGCTACTGGGGAGGCTGAGGCAGGAGAATTGCTTGAACTCTGGGAGGCGGAGGTTGCAGTGAGCTGAAATCACACCACTGTACTCCAGGCTGGGCTAAAAGTGAGAGTCTCTCTATCTATATATAAAGTGTGTGTGTGTGTGTGTGTGTGTGTGTGTGTGTTTTGTAAAGATAGGGTTTCTGCATGTTGCCCAGGCTGATTTCAAGGGATCCACCTGCCTGAGCTCAAGCAATCCTCCCCTCTCGGCCTCACTTCAGCCTCCCAAAGTACTGGGATTACAGGCATTAACCACGAAGCTTGGCTTTTGCTCTGTTCTTGATGGAACAATAGCCAGCTCTGACCTGGGGCTCTGCTCTTAGCTGGGCAAGTGCTTTATTGAGGTTGAGTAGTATGGCTCCTCCTTATCCCACTGGCAGGGGAGAACTGAAGCCCCTCCTTTCAAACCTGGCACTCGTTGGTATGGAGTGCAAGGGCATAGGCCCGAGAAGCCCTTTCTCCCCTCATCACCTTTCCAGGGGGAAGAGAAGCCAAGAATAGAGCTGGCTCCTTCCTCCAATCTCAGGGAAGAAACAGCACACTTGGAGACACAAATTTTTTTCATGTAAAGTAACCTTGAGAGTTCATCTAAACATCTGTCTTAGAAATTCAGGTTGAGGGCTATGAAGGGAAGAGATGCTGGTAGAACAGAGGGAGGTAGGTGATCTCTCCAAAGATGGATGTGCTCCGGCAGAGAGCTGGGGTGTTCCCGCGGTAGCCAAACCTCCCACTGAACCCACTGACCGGTTTCAGACCAGCACTGCAGTGGTCATGCGCAGTCCCCTGCTGGAGAGGATGCCCTTGGGGGCGAGGAGAGAGGCCTGAGCCTGCATTCAGTCCACCTCTTGGCTTCCCCATTCCCCTGGGTGTGGTATGGGATGCCAACCAGGCGTAGTCACTGCATTCCCCATGCCCACAGCCGAACATGCAATCCTCAAATGTCCCGAGCCTCTGGGTTGAAAAGCCAAGGGCTGGTAAGGTTGAGGGACAGGCTTCCTAGAAATAAAACCCCGCAACAGGAATAATTGCGGGGAGACTGTGAACGGTTTGTGCTGGGACAGGAGGGGTCAGAAATTCTGGGCTTGGGCTTGGCAGAGCTGGGCTTTCTCCCACGAGAAATGAGAAAAATGTCACCCTTGTCTCTGACCCATGTGGAAAAAATGGATGGGCTCAAAATCAATTGGACCAAATGTACAAAGGATCATGCGACTAGAGGAGTGGCCCAGGATGGTGGAGCTGGGCTGGGAGGAGGGTTTACCCTATTAGAAAAATCTCTCCCAACTCTTTCCCGTTGTTGTTCATCTGGGCCCGGAAAATGAGCAGGACACAGCAGTGAGGGAAACAGGGGCTTCAGAATTGGGAAGAGTGAAGAGTGGAATCTTAATCCCAGCTCAGCCCTTCTCGCCAAACCACTTTAACTCAAGAAACTTGTTTCCCAAACTGTGCTGTGGGGTTAGTGTGAGGGTGAGAAGCGCCTTACAAATGGCTCATGTCTGTGATGTCAGCACTTTGGGAGGCTGAGGCCAGAGGAGCACTGGAGCCTAGGAGTTCAAGACCAGCCTGGGCAACATAGGGAGACTCCATCTCTACAAAAAACAAAAAATTAACTGAATGTGGTGGTACACCCTGTGGGCCCAACTGCTCAGAAGGCTGAGGTGGGAGGATTGCCCAAGCCCAGGAGGTCAAGACTGCAGTGAGTCGTAACTGTGCTACTGCAATTCATGCAGTCCAGCTTGGGCGACAGAGTGAGACCATGTCTCAAAAAATACAGGGCGGGGGGGCTGACATACAGTGGGTGCTTATTAGCTAATATCAGGCAGCACTGTGGCACCATCTGCTTGTGTATGTGAAGAAAAGCTGGAAGGATGCAGTCCCTGGGCCTCTTCCCCTCAACCAGGCTTCGCTATGGCCTAGGAACCATGATGAGGCTGGAAATGGGGGCAGCACGTGCCTGTCCCTACCCAACTTCTCCTGTTGAGGTATCTCTGTCCTTTCCCGAAGATGTGGATGTAATCTACTATCCAGCCATCCCTTCCTGTACCGCCATGATCCTGAAAGTGGGGAAGAGAATACAGAAGACTGTCAGCCACCCACAGTGCTGAGAGGGCACAGTACAAACTGCCCTGGGGTTTGCTGGTGGGAGAGGGAAGAAGTCACAGCCTTAGGTAACTCAGGCGGACAGATTAAATATATTTAAGAACCGAGCCAGGTGCGGTGGCTCAGGCCTGCAATCCCAGCACTTTGGGAGGCTGAGGCAGGTGGATCACCTGAGGTCAGGAGTTTGAGACCAGCGTGACCAACATGGAGAAACCCCGTCTCTACTAAAAATACAAAAAAATTAGCTGGGCATGGTGGTACATGCCTGTAATGCCAGATACTCAGGAAGGCTGAGGCAGGAGAATCGCTTGAACCCGGGAGGCAGAGGGTGCAGTGAGCCGAGATGGCGCCACTGCACTCCAGCCTGGGCAACGAGAGCGAAACTCCATCTCAAAACAAAAAAACAAAAACCAAACAAAGCAGGCTGGGCACAGTGGCTCACACCTATAATCCCAGCACTTTAGGAGGCTGAGGCAAGAGGGCCACTTGAACCCAGAAGTTTCAGACAGCCTAGGTAACAAGGCCAGACCCATCTCTACAAAAAAATAAAAAAAGTAACTGCCAGGTGTGGTGGCACACGCCTGTAGTCCCAGCTACTCAGAAGGCTGAGACTGCAGGATCGCTTGAGCCCAGTAGTTTGAGGCTGCAGTGAGCTGTGATCATGCCACTGCACTTTCAGTCTGGGTGACAGAGAGTGGGACTCTTGTCTCAAAAAAGAAAATTAAAAGGCTTTTTCAAAATGTGTACACCAGATTATTTTCAAGCCTTTAAACACTCAGGTTCTTCCTTTCTCCCTCCCCAGACTGTGGTTCCTTCTGTCGTAAAATTACATGAGTTGATGCCAGGTGTGATGGCTCATGCCTATAGTCCCAGCACTTTGGGAGGCCGAGACGGGCAGATCACTTGAGCTCAAGAGTTCAAGACCAGCCTGGGTAACACTGTGAAACCCTGTCTCTGTAGTCCCCGCTACTCAAGAGGCTGAAGTGGGAGGATCCCTTGAATACATAAGGTAGAGGTTGCAGTAAGCCAAAACCGTGCCACCGCATTCCAGCCAGGGTGACAGAATAAGACCCTGTCTCAAAAAAAAAAAAAAAAAAAAAAAAAATTGGTTCTCTATAGAATACGTTGTATTAGTCAGGGTACTGGCAGGAAATGGATGGAACATTCAAGTGGCTGAGAGTCTACCTAGTGAGGCATCCTGGGCCAGCAACAGTGAGGTGTGATGACCAGCTGTAGGTCTGAAGGGACAAATGGAGAGTTGTTGGAACCCGGCTCTCTCTGAGCACTTTCCAATAGAAGTGGTGGGTTTTAGTTACAGCCACCCATAGCCCAGCCAGAAGGGAGCCGGGGAACCAGCGATCCCACTTCCCTCTTCTCTTGCCCTCTGTGTTCTGCTGCTGCTTCCCACGGGCTGAACCTACCTGGCTGCTGCGAGCCAGGGAACCCTGACCTAGTCCAGAGGTGAGTCTCTTGGGCATGCACAGAGCAAGGTGGAGATGGAGAGATGATGAGGGCAGAGTGGGTCTGGAGGGGCCCAGGGAAGCTCTCCAGGAAGGCTATGAAAGCTGGTCCCAGCAGCCCAAGCTTCATGATCTCCTGAGTCATTCACAGAAGCGCACGTCACACCATGATTCTTTTCTTGGTTTATTGTTTGGTAGAAAAACAGGCTCTTTAACACTGAATAAACATCTCACAAACCGTCGCTCCTAGACTGCAAAAAGTCAAAACCGATTCACTTTGACGCCAGGCCCTTGAATCTGACATTCAAGTCACTGTAATAGAAACCAGAGCTGCTGTACCTTAGAGGTGCTTCAACAAAGGTATGTTAAAGACTCTTTAAAACTCCTAGCATGTAAGAAGATCCATCTTTCCTTCCAATGCCTTTGGATAATAACAGGAGAATCCCGGAGATCTGCTGTTGAGTTCGAGAAGGCCAAGTTTAAGGATTCCAAACTCCAGCCTTCAATATTTCTGCAGGGACTTAGAGAAGTAACCTCCCCATCCTCTCCTGCTGGCTTCCCCAAGTACAGATGCAGGTCGTCCTGGGACCCAGGCACCGAGGGCTCAAACCATCTCACCGTCTCATCGCTGGGCTTCTCCAATGGGCTCTTGGTGGAAGAAGCTTTTAGTTTTTGCCAATCTTCAGTCCTTAGAAAAGTCTTTTTTTGTTAAGAAAAGGTAGGGAGGGTTAACTAAGTTCTAAGAATTCAATAAGAAAAGGAAATAGGTACCTTTTATGAAAAGGACTTCCAAGCTCTCTGAGCCAGCAATTTAACTCAAATAACTTTCCTGAGTGTCTCCACACGGAACGTTCAGCACTTTTCTCCTAGCAGCCAGAGGATGGGATCTGTGTACACTGTCACTTAAAACGCCCTCATCAGATGCAGTAAAAAGTTACACTTTCCTCCCGTAAGTCAAATCCACACAGCTCTGGGCTGTACCCTGCAGAATTAGCTGTAGGAGTAACAGTAAAGGTCCTGCCCGACAGCCATGAGCAGCCCCGGTGCGCCCCGGGAGCCCCCCAGCCGCGACGAGAAGGCTACACTGGGAATGTCGGCCTTGGAGGCAGGGTATGGGGAGGGTATGGTTCTGAGTAGGTGGGCATCGTGGAGGCTCCAGATTCTCGTGTAGCAGTCCTGGCCCACTAGGAAAGAGGAAAGACACATGGCAGGCTAGTGAGAGAATGCAAAGGAAAACTCACCTACATGTGGACATGGCTTCTCAAGATTCCTCAGGGCTGTGATTTCATGTGAGCCAAAACACAAACTCATTAACAGACAGCATTTCTATGGATAACGCAAGTCTCCCTGTTGTGCTAGAACAATGACAAGATGCCCTGGTTGGCTGTGTGATGCCACGAGTGGCTTGGAGGTATCCTGGCTAACGTCTGGGGATTCTGCTGCTCCTGACGTCACGGAATGTTCAAGTGTGAGCGCAGCCCACCTGGTCTAGATGACATGCAACTGATTTCTCCCATTTTTTAGGGACAAGGTCTTGTTCTGTCGCCCAGGCTGGGGTGCAGTGGTGCAATCAGGGCTCACTGCAGCCTTGAACTCCTGAGTTACCTCAGCCTCCTGAGTTAACTGGGACTACAAGTGTGTGCCACCATGCCTAATTTTTTTTTTTTTTTTTTTGAGATAGGGTCTTGTTATGTTGCCCCGGCTGGTCCTAAACTCCCAGACTCAAGCTTCCTAAGTGCTAGAATTATAGCTACCACGTCTGGCCTGATCTTTTCATGATATAGTAAAAGATCTGTCAAAGTCATTACATCCTGGGGATGGACTAGGTTGACAACTCTCCCCACAGCTCTTTGTGGTTTAACGCTTCAGTTCCTAAGACCAGTTTCAGTCTTCAGGGCTCCAGTTCTGAGGACTGTGACACACAACAGCATGGATTACAGCAGCCCAGAAACATGATATATACTACTGGAGAACTTCAGCAGAAGAGGACAGGCCTTGGGCAGTCATGGATTTCACATTTGTGATTCTGATCACTTGCGTGACTCTAAGACCAGAAGTGCTACCGTGGCTGAAGCTGAATCCCGGCTGCAGTTTATTACTGCAGCTGACGACTACCTGCATCTGCCTTTCAGCAAGGCTGAGCTCTCTCTATCATCCAGCTCACAGGAGCTCTTCTGCGATAAAAATAGGTGAAAAATCGATTTACAAAGGAAGCGAAGTCCTGGTGTTGATGAGAATAGTAAATAAGTCTAAGAACGTTCTTACAAAGTGATGCTTCCTAGCCACAAAAATGCTCCATGGGGGCCGGGCGCGGTGGCTCAAGCCTGTAATCCCAGCACTTTGGGAGGCCGAGACGGGCGGATCACGAGGTCAGGAGATCGAGACCATCCTGGCTAACCCGGTGAAACCCCGTCTCTACTAAAAAATACAAAAAACTAGCCGGGCGAGGTGGCGGGTGCCTGTAGTCCCAGCTACTCGGGAGGCTGAGGCAGGAGAATGGCGTGAACCCGGGAGGCGGAGCTTGCAGTGAGCCGAGATCCGGCCACTGCACTCCAGCCTGGGTGACAGAGCAAGACTCCGTCTCAAAAAAAAAAAAAAAAAAAAAAAATGCTCCATGGGGAATAAGCCCTTTCTATAGGAATACCAGTAGAAGTGGTTCATGAAGACTGAGAACACATTCTGTAGTGTCAGGGGCCACTATTTCAGTGTGAAAGCACTGAGCCTGCACACTGTCTGATTATGCTATAGCCACTATCATCTGTAATCAATTGGTAACTCCCTTCCCAGGGGCTTAGTGGCCAGCCAGCTGCTCCTAATCTGCAGATTGTGGAGCCACAGGGATGGTATAAAGGGGCCATGAATCTTTTTTATTTATTTATTTATTTATTTTGAGATGGAGTTTCGCTCTGTCACCAGGCTGGAGTACAGTGGCGCAGTCTTGGCTCACTGTAACCTCCGACTTCCTGGTCCAAGCAATTCTCCTGCTTCAGACTCCCGAGTAGCTGGGATTACAGGCAGGTGCCACCATGCCCAGTTAGTTTTTGTATTTTAGTAGTAATGGGGTTTCACCATGCTGGCCAGGATGGTCTCAATCTCGTGGCCTCGTGATCCGCCCTCCTTGGCCTCCCACAGTGTTGGGATTACGGGCATGAGCCACTGCGCCAAGCCGGGGCCAAGAATCTTTACAATGACCGTAACTTCTTTTCTCAGCATCCTCTGGTGGAAATGCGAGTAGAGACAACAGGGAGCCCATGTTTTTGGGTAAGATAGCTGTGTGGTGGGATACTGCTGGCCTGATGAAATCCACGCAAACTCCAAACCCAGGCTCCCCAGCACCCCCCACCTGCCTGTTTCTGAAGTGATGTTTGCCCACTGACATGGGACGAGGCTGTCCACCTGGTGGACATTTATTTACACTGCGGATTACTAATATATCCAATTCTACTTCCCTCCTAGTCTCCCCACCCAAATGTCCACACTCCCCTCGATTCAGTTCTGTTTTGGGGTAACTTTTCCCTATGCTGCTGAAGTTGCTGGGATCGCCCCTGAGAGACAGTATTTGATGGGGTGGAATTTCCCCATCCTTCCTCAAGTACCTGCCACAAGGATTCCTTCTTCCTCGTGCACATGCAGGGGCAGGTAGGCGTACTCATTCACGTGGCCTTCGTACTGCCTTATGCACTTAGTGGTCCTCAGGTCCCACAGCTTGATCTGTGGAAAGAAGCACCAGGAGCCATCAGAGAGGGGCCAGGAGGTACCACGGTGGTCCCCAAGTGCGAAGCCAGGAAAGCAAGGTGGTCTCCAGTGGCCTGTGCAGGTCATGAAGATCTCCATCTCGAATTCCTGAGCCTTGGAGTCCATCAAAAGCATGTAACCAGGTCGGGCGTGGTGGCTCACGTCTGTAATCCCAACACTTTGGGAGGCCAAGGTGGGCAGATCATGAGGTCAGGAGTTTGAGATCAGCCTGACCAACATGGTGAAACCCCGTCTCTACTAAAAATACAAAAATTATCCGGGTGCCTGCAATCTCAGCTACTCAGGAGGCTAAGGCAGGAGAATCGCTTGAACCTGAGAGATGGAGGTTGCAGTGAGCCGAGATTGCACCATTGCACTCCAGCCTGGGCAACACAGCAAGACTTCGTCGCAAAAAAAAAAAAATGGTACACAACCAAAGAATCCTTTTCACTTTTGTTCACATCAGATTAGGCTCATATGGGCAACAAAGCAGTCCCCAGGCAGGGCCAACAAATCACTTGGTCTTCAGTGAACTTCCCTTGCCTGGGGTCTCGGTATGAGGACCTCTTCAGCAGAACCCTTTCACCCGGCAGGTCTCTGGGCCATGAGACTCTGTGGCCTGAGAAAGTTCATGATCCCCTACCTTTCCAGCCATGTCTGATGCCATCAGGTATTGCTCATCTTGGAGGATCCGCACAGAGGTCACTGCTGAGTCATGAAACAGGCGGGTGGCCTTCCACCCCTTGCCTTGATTTCCACAACGCAGATCAATGGCAAAGATTTCCCCAGAGCGGCAGCCATTAAACAGCAGAGGAACCTGTAGAAAGAGGGCCTGCTCGGTCCTGGCTACCATGACCTCCCTCTAAGGCTGGGCAGGGCAGGTCCTCCTGCTATAACCCCTCTTCCAGCCTCTGGGTTGGATGGTGTGATCAGACACATGCTGGTCAGGGTTTGGGTCTCAATGGAGTTGGAAGGGAGGATGATTCCTTGTTAGTGGCTAGAAGAACCAGACCCCACGTGTCCTCCTTATGGGCAGCATAGAGGTCCTAGGAGCTGCCTGCTCCCCGCTCCCCCACGCACTGCCCCCTTTGGCCTTTCTCTCTGAAGTCCCAGAGATAGCACCCCATCTCTACCAAACGCGGGTCAGCAGGTTCATTCACTTTTAAGGAAAGATGGTATTTTCTAGAGAAAAGTCCTTAAAATATAGTTATGACCACTTTTTTTTGAGACAGAGCCTTGCCCTGTCGCCCAGGCTAGAGTGCAGTGGTGCCATCTCGGCTCACTGCAACCTCCGCCTCTCGGGTTCAGGTGATTCTCCTGCCTCAGCCTCCTGAGCAGCTGGGATTACAGGCGCCTGGCACCACACCCAGCTAATTTTTGTATTTTTAGTAGAGAAGAGGTTTCACTATCTCGGCTAGGCTGGTTTCAAACTCCTGACCTTGTCATCTACCCATCTCGGCCTCCCAAAGTGCTGGGATTACAGCCATGAGCCACTGCACCTGGCCTGATTTTTTTTTTTTTTTAAACTGACTTGAATTTATCAAGCTTAAATTCTTTTTTTTTTTTTGAGACGGAGTCTTGCTCTGTCGCCCAGGCTGGAGTGTAGTGGTGCGATATCGGCTCACTGCAAGCTCCGCCTCCTGGGTTCACGCCATTCTCCTGTCTCAGCCTGCTGTGTAGGTGGGACTACAGGCGCCTGCAACCACACCTGGCTAATTTTTGTATTTTTAGTAGAGATGGGGTTTCACTGTGTTAGCCAGGATGGTCTCGATCTCCTGACCTCGTGATCCATCCGTCTCGGCCTCCCAAAGTGCTGGGATTACAGGCGTGAACCACCGCGCCCGGCCCTGATTTTTAAATATATAAAATATATAACCTGAGACCTGTGAAGAATTGGTGTTTAGCTTATACATTTTAAAGATGGTTTGTCCTGCTGGGTAAATCCAAGTACCCAAGAACTGCTCACAATTCCTTTCCATGAGAGGTTGTTTAGAGCAACTCAGGCAAGCCTTTCTGGATCAACCAACTTTCACTCAGTTCAGACACGCTTACAAAGGAACCCACTGAGCCTTTCTGATGCTCTTTCTCCCCTGTCAAAGACGACTAGATGGCACACAGAGGAGTCCAATTTCAATCTGGCCAAATTTCTGCACGGGGCAAACTTTATATTCTGCCTGTCTCAATCCAACTAACCATGAGAGCAAACTGCTGGGCCAAGACATCACTGTTGGTCCCAAAGGACTGCCGGTGTCCCGTCACCACGTTGGTCAACAGGACCCGCCGAGACAAGCCTGGCGGAGACAGAGATTGGCTGGTGAGATTATGTCACATGTAGTCTGGGGAGAGGGACAGCTACAGGGGTTTTAAGGTCTGTTAAGGCCTCTTCTCTGGGCACCCGGGGAGCCAGGCTCACCTGTACTGAAGCAGTTATTTGCTTGGATATTCAGGGACCAGGCACAGGACCAGGCACCAGGGATCCGGAAACTGCAGAGCATGCCAGGCCGGTCTATTCCTGCTAAGGGGATAGGAGAATGTAAATTGTGGCTGCCCTCTAGCCAGGCCAGGGACCACTGGGTTCAGAAAACATCCAAATATGCCCATAGCTGCTCAGAGGGTCTATACCTTTGGCCCCATTCTGGGTTTTGTGGTTGCAAGAGAGAGGCTCAGCTGGGATGCCTGGCTCACAAGTGGTTATTCTGAAAATGCATGTATGTTAACATTCCCAGTAGTCATGTTTATAGTACTGATATCAAGGAGGTAGTGTACTGTCAGAGGTAAGGTGGCTCCGATCCTCGATCACCTACCAGCTATGTGATCTCAGGCAAGTGTGTGTGTATATACATACACACACACACAGACACACACACACACACACACACATACAAAGATATATATAGATATACGTATTTCTAAGACAGGGTCTTGTTCTTTTGTCGTCTGGAGTGCAGTGGCATGATCATGGCTCAATGCATCCTCAACTTCCCAGGCTCAAGGAATCCTCCTATCTCAGCCTCCCAAGTAGCTGGGACCACAGGTGTGAGTTACCACACATGGCTAATTATTTATTTTTTGTAGAGATTGGAGTCTTGCTATGTTGCTCAGGCTGGTCTCGAACTCCTGGGCTCAAATGATTATCCTGCCTTGGCCTCCCAAAGTGTTGGGATTACAGGCATAAGTCACCATGCTTTGATAAAATATTTTTTAAAATAAACTTTTGCATTGATAGAACGTACACATTGGAAGGATACAGTTCAGTGAGTTATTACAAACTAAATATAGCCACATACCCGCCAATCAGGTTGAGAAACAAAACAATCCAGGCCGGGCGCGGTGGCTCACGCCTGTAATCCCAGCACTTTGGCAGGCCAAGGCGGGTGGATCACCTGAGGTCAGGAGTTCGAGACCAGCCTGACCAACATGGAGAAATCCCATCTCTACTAAAAATACAAAAATAGCCAGGTGTGGTAGTACATGCCTGTAATCCCATCTACTCGGGAGGCTGAGGCAGGAGAATCGCTTGAATCCCAGAAACAAAGGTTGCGGTGACCTGAGATCACGTCACTGTACTCCAGCCTGGGCAACAAAACTCCGTCTCAAAAACAAACAAACAAACAAACAAAGAAAAAAGAAAAGACATAAAACAATCCAGTACCCCAGAGGCCTCCCTCACATCCCTTTCCCAATTACTGCCTCTCCAAAGGGTACTGTGAGCCTGACCTCCAACACTAAAAATTACTTTTGTAAGGCAAATTCTGAAACTCTCTGCCTCAGTTTCCTTAACCGTAAAATGGTGGTAAGACACACTCCTGCCTCATAAGCTTGCTGTGTGATGAAATACCAGGCACTGAGCTAAATGTGCGTGATCTCATCTAATTCTCCATGGATGTGCACTGGGAAGGCCTTGTCCACTTTAGGGAGGTTCAATATTCCATTCAAGTTGGCAAGGGGCAGAGCTGGGATTCGTGCCAGGTTTGCCTAGGGGCAGAGCTGGGATTCGTGCCAGGTTTGCCTGAAGCCCACACTCTTAAGAGGCCTCTCACTCTTGTCTTATTGATCCTAATTATCTGATAGACTGAAAATGTAGTATCTAGAATGCTGTCAGGAAGGAGGAGTCAAATTGCCTTAACCTAGGCAGAATGTTAGGTACCCCTGATAGCACCTGAGGTGCTCTGGACCTTCGGAGGTGTCTCCTGAATGATGTGCACAGGCATCCAAATCAGTGTTCTAATCTCACGTTGGTTTACATACGTGTTAAGTCTGCTCTGGCTGCTGAAATGACTGAAATGGCCCAAGATGGGTAAAAAGGGGCAGATGCTGTTAAAAAAAAAAAAAAAAAAAAAGCACATGCTTCTGGTACTAACCCTGGGACAGGCTTAGGGAATCCTCCCACAGTGCCTCTGCAGTGGCCCCACACTCCTCTCTAAGCCACTCCCACACAGCTCTTGGGAGATATAGGACAGATTTCTTCAAAGGAAGAGAACCCTATACCTGGGTGACTATTGACGAACAGTGACGCTGGGAGCAGGGTCGCGCAGCCTGGAGTCTCCGCGAGTCCCATGAGGCACAGCCTGGAAAAAGCTGTTAAGGACAGTTAGGCACAAGGCTCCCCTCTGGGAGGAGGCATGGGCATTCACCCTTTAGAAGGTCATACGGCACACAACCTAGGACAGAGTAACCCCGCCGTCCAGATTCAACATACGTTTACACTGTCCACATTTAGCTTCGCGTGTTTTTTTTGGTTTGTTTGTTTTTGAGACGGAGTTTCACTCTTGTTGCCCAGGCTGGGGTGCAATGGCGTGATCTTGGCTCACTGCAACCTCTGCCTCCTGGGTTCAAGCGATTCTCCTGCCTCAGCCTCCTGAGTAGCTGGGATTACAGTCATGTGCCACCATGCCTGTCTAATTTTGTATTTTTAGTAGACATGGGGTTTCTCCATCTTGGTCAGGCTGGTCTTGAACACCCGACCTCAGGTGATCTGCCCGCCCTGGCCTCCCAAAGTGCCAAGATTATAGGGGTGAGCCATCGTGCCCGGCCAGCTTCAGATTTTTTTTCAAGGGAAAAACAAATCAGATATCAGATATAGTTAAAAGCTGGGTGTGGTGGCTCCTGCCTATGTAATCCCAGCACTTTGGGAAGCTGAGGCAGGAGGATGACTCGAGCCCAGGAGTTCGAGACCAGCCTGGGAAACATGGCAAAACCTTTTCTCTACAAAAAATACAAAAACTAGCTGGGCGTGGTGGTGTGTGCCTGTAGTACCAGCTCCTCGGGAGGCTGAGGTGGGAGGATTGCTTGAGCCTTGAAAGTCGAGGCTGTGGTGAGCTGTGATCATGTGACTGCATTCCAGCCTGACTGACAGAGTAAGACCATGTCTCAAAAATAAAATACTATAAAAAAACCCCAAAAGCCCCCCTCTCTGATCCCTCCCTAGTCCAATTCTCCCTTCTCCCCTACCCAGAAAGAACTGCTCTTCTCAAACTGGTGTAAGTTCTTCTAAGCCATGCTGTATTTCCACTACATGTATTTGTCAATAAATAAAACAAAGCAACTTTTGTTTTAAAAACTACATACAGAAATGGCACTGCACAGAATATCTCACTACCAGCTCTTAAAATTTCTGCTTATCTGAATGGGTACAGGTGACACCTCACTATTATTTCAATGGCCATTTCCCTGACTACATGTGGGTATCTGTTCACATGAGCATAGTCACTGGGCAGTCTCTCTGACCTGCCCCTTTATACCCTTGCCTATGTGTGTGTGTCTTCTGACTGATGTGGTTCCTCTCCTTTTCCCCTCATAGACAAACTTCACTCCAGAGGAGCCTGTATTTATTCTCACTCCCTTGCCTTTCCTCCACTGAAATCCAGGCCTGACCCTCAGCTTCCCAGAGAAGTGTTCTCACCACAGTCTTCAATGAGCTCCTGATTTCTAAATCTGACGGAAATGTTCCAGTTCTGCGGGCCATGTAGCCCAATTTCTACTGCACACTCCTTGGCCTCAACCCACCACTCTCCGGGAAGTCTATCCTGGGCCTTCTCCTATCACACGATGCCCGGGCTAGAACCTGCGCCTGCCCCTTGGTGCCCTTCCCTCCACTCCTGCTGCCTCATTTCATGCCCTCACTGCCGCTCTCCGTCTTGCAGCAGCTTCTGAGGACTTGCTCTCACCTGTCTATCCCCCAGCAATGCCACCAAAGGAATCATTTTCAAAAATCACTCCACAATCACAAACCCCCGGGACCTCCCACATCCCTGAGCGAGCATTCAGTCTTGAAAGGTCCTACTCCCTAGCCAGAAACATCATGAATATCAAACTGCTGCCAAACATACCAAGCTTTCTCCCAACTCCTCTTTCTATTAGGAGTCCCTGGCCTCTTCCTGCCCTCATGGGTCTCCCTTCAGGAAGGTGGCTGCAATCCCTCCTGCATGCAGCTTTCCTCCTACACTGAAGACTGGTGGAGCTGCCTGTCTCCATCTCCTTGCAACTGCATATACTCGATAGGTGTTGTCTGAATGACCACACATATTCCTCACTGGAAAACGTAACTATCTGAAAAGCAATCACGTAACCTTTTAAAAATCTTTTTAAACATTTTATTTTTATATATATATTTTTAGATGGAGTCTTGCTCTGTCGCCCAGACTGGAGTGCAGTGGTGCAATCTTGGCTCACTGCAACCTCTGTCTCCCGGGTTTTCAAGCAATTCTCCCGCCTCAACTTCCCAAGTAGCTGGGATTACAGGTGCATGCCACCACACCTGACTAATTTTTGTATTTTTAGTGGAGACGGGGTTTCACCATGGTGGCAAGGCTGGTCTCGAACTCCTGACCTCAAGTGATCCACCTGCCTCGGCCTCCCAAAGTGCTGGGATTATGGGAATGAGCCACCGCGCCCAGTCACTTTTTTCGTTTTTTTTTTTTTTAATTTAAGAGACAGGGTCTCTCTTTCACCCAGGCTGGAGTGCTGTAGTGTGATCATAGCTCACTGCAGCTTTGAAGTCTGGGGCTCAAGTGATCCTCCTGGCTCAGCTTCCTGAGTACCCGGAACTACAGGCATGCACCATGATGCTCAGCTAATATAATTTTTTTTTTTTTTTTTTTGTGGAGAGCAGGTCTTGCTATATTCCCCAGGCTGGTCTCAAACTCCTGGTCTCAAGCAATCCCCCGACTTTGGTCTCCCAAAGTGCTGAGATTACAGGTGTGAGCCACCGTGCCTGGCCAGGTAACATTCTTGACCATCTGAGTATGTGATGTGTATGTGACATACCACTCTGGGTGGTAAGCTCCAAGTTAAGTATCTCCAGGATAGAGAGGGTGCTGAAACTGTAAATGGGAACAGCATCACCAAATAAACTTATTTTGCTTCTGGGTTTGGAGGGCATGGAAGTGAAGAAAGTGCGATGTGCATGTTAGTTACTGTTGCTGAATCTCAGCTTATTTATATTCAAACTTTGAGTACTTATGGGGCCACGCTAAGACTTAATCCTTTGACAGGCCACAGGTTAACTAAGGGCCCAATAAGTGTAGAAAGAATTCCATCTAACCCCCACCACTCTTGCAGGGAAAATGCAGAGTGCAGGTCTGAACAAAGTAGTATTTTTCGAAAGGGAAAAAGTTACCTGAACTTCTGAAGCAGTACAAAAAATCTGTAGCACAAAGGCCCGAAGATTACCAGAAACTGCCACCAGAGGGCAAGCCACCGATGAGGCTACGACAGACCATCCATCCCTTAAAGCCCAATTACATGGAGTTTTTTTCCCTCTCCTTAGCCCACAGAAACATGAGAAACCATGCTGTTTTAAAAGACTGGAAATGAGAGCGAGGTTCGTTTTTGCTCTCTGCAGAGCTTGGCCTCTTTAGCCCTCTGGTTAGATCATCATAGGAACACGTGGTCAGTCCCATTAGCCTACAGAACCCCATCAAATGAAAGCCACATACAATTTTCAATTTGGAGAACACACATAGTTTGGTGCCTTATATAAATTTGTAATCAGGTCGCTAATGTATTTAGGCTTTACAAGCCTTTGAAATGTAAGCTGGGTGTGGTGGTGCATAGCTACAGTCCCAGCGACTTGGGAGGCTAAGGCAGGAGAATCACTTGAGCCCAGGAGTTCTAGGCTGGAGTGAGCTATGATTGCACCACTGCACTCAAGCCTGGATGACGAGCAAGACCCCTTTCTCTGAAAAAAATTAAATAAAAACCAAAAAACTCCTTTGAAAGACACTGCTGTGAAACAAATAAAATTTTAAAAAAAGACTCTGATTCAGTTATCACTTGTTGAAGACCAATGATGTACCAGGAACTGGTAGGTGCATTCACAGGAGTTAACTAATGCTAATCTCATGACAACTCAAGAAGTAGGTGTTAAGTACAACGAGCAGTCATGTTGTTTCCAGAACACATTTAATATGAGAATGAACCAAGGACAAGAGTCATTAACATGTGGCTTTCAGTGAATCAAGTCTTGTGCCATATCAAGAGCCCCCAAGGGTACCAGAGGCCAGGGACTACAACACTGTACTACTGTGCTCTCAGCAAAGTGGCTCCGCTCACTCAGGAAGGCAAAGACTAGTGTGATGAGCGCTCTAAAAAGCTGTTGCCAGCAGGGACCTGAGGCCCAGAACCCACGGACCCAAGTCCACTGCCAAAGAAACCCCCTCCCTGACCCTGCCCTCAGCTTCCCCTAGGAGGACCCTGCCCTCCTGACCACCGTTTTCCTCCCTGGCCTCAGGAGGAGCTGGGCTTCCTCCCCAAGGCTGTGCTGCTCCTTTCCGCTTTGTTGCTCTGCTACCGCACCAGCTCTCCGGCAGGAATACTGGGTCTGTGTTGTGAACCCAGAGCCTCCTGTCACACGCCACAGTGGCAGAGTGGGCCGGCCTTGGAGCCAGACTGCCCGAGTTCCTATCCTGTCTCCACCACATGCATGTGAAGGCCCAGAGAGTGTCTGCCACACAGTGACATCAATGTCATCTTGAGAAACAGCCATGATGGGACCTCAGCTACTTCTCTGTGCTCCACGGGCACCCTTGTGTTCTACCTAGGTACGCTTTTTTCTAAAGCATGAGATTTAAGTGCACAAGGGCCCAGCCCTCTGGTCACTAAGATGCCATGCCATGAAGCCCACAGATACCCAGGTCCACGTCAGGGTGTGGCCTGCCCACCAAACCTCTTCTTCTGCCAAAGGATACAGAATGTGGGAATCCAAGTGATTGAGCGAGGCCCAGCACACCGAATTCACCTGGTGAGGAAGCACACAGCAAGACGGAAAGTTACTCCACAGTAATATGCTTGCCTGTGGAATAACTTGGGGGGACACAGACATGTGACTTCTTTCTTCAGGTCTTGCTCCTCTTCAAATGGGCTGGAACAAACATTCTGAGGGCAGGGCTTGAGCAGGACAGGAAGTAACCTCAAGTCTGAGTCCTCCAACAGAGCCACAGGGAGACATTTGGTATATCTGGCATACCCTCTGGGCAGGGCTGAATGGCAGGAGATAAGCCTAACTCTGAAGGTGTATCTTACTTCACCCAGAAGCCATTTTCAACCTGTAACCATCTTGCGGCTTATGTCCCAACTGAATAGCAAGTCACAGCTTCTCATGGATGCCGCCATCACCCCACTGCAACTTAAAGGTTGCTCCCTAGACAGGAAGCTCCTCTTATTTGTTTAAGCCTCAGTGCTGGCTGCGGCCTGGCTGGATGACGTATCACTCCAACACACAGGGCAGGACCCCTCCTATCCAGGCCACAGTCACTGTCACCCATGTCCAAGGAACTCTCTGCCCTGGTGTGGGCCCTTTCAGATCAACTCCTGGACCCCTGGAGAGACAGTCCTGAGGACCAGTTAAAGAAGTGCTGTTTCAACCTACCCCAATCATCTCATTTCACTTTTTTTTCCAAGACAAGAAACTCCTGGGACCCTTTTCTTTCCCTATGGGTTCTGAGCAACTATAAACCCATTTTTTGAGATAGGGTCTCACTCTGTTACCAAGGTTGGAGTGCGGTGGCACAATCATGGCTCACTGCAGCCTCGATCTCCCGGGCTCAGGTGATCTTCCCACCTCACCTCCCCCCGAATCCCCAAGTAGCTGGGACTACAGGTGCACACCACCACACTCAGATAATTTTTTTTTTTTTGTAGAGACGAGGTTTCACCATGCATGTTCCGCTGCCCAGGTTGGTCTGAAACTCCTAGGCTGAAGTAAAAATCAAGTCTTATGGAAAAATGAGGTAACCATGCTCTGCCCTCTTTCCCAATTGCTCTCCTCTATCCTGAATTTGGCCAACTACCCCCAGGGCCAAGTGTGCAGCAAGGCTACAGGGATGGGCAACATACCTTCCGGTTGGTGAAGTAGAGGTTTTCGTGCATGAACACCTTAAGCGTAGGGGTCTTCAGACTTTGCAGGTTGATGATGCCATACTTGGAGCCTCCGACTTTGACATCATTCACTGTGAAGAGCCGGTCACTGTTGGTATCTGCCTGGAGAAGAGAAGGGGGCAGTGGGTGACATCCCAGGCTGCGCCTGGTGGGTTACATAAGAGGGATCTGCCCATCTCTCCTGGCTCCTATGCTCTGTGCATTTTCACTAGGTGAGAACTCCTCTCCATGAGCGAGTGTGGAGATGACCTCACTTTCCTAACTCAGTGCAGCCATCTCTTTTTTTTTTTTTTTTTTTGAGACGGAGTCTCGCTCTGTCGCCGGGGCTGGAGTGCAGTGGCCGGATCTCAGCTCACTGCAAGCTCCGCCTCCCGGGTTTACGCCATTCTCCTGCCTCAGCCTCCCAAGTAACTGGGACTACAGGCGCCCGCCATCTCGCCCGGCTAGTTTTTTGTATTTTTTAGTAGAGACGGGGTTTCACCGTGTTCGCCAGGATGGTCTCGATCTCCTGACCTCGTGATCCACCCGTCTCGGCCTCCCAAAGTGCTGGGATTACAGGCTTGAGCCACCGCGCCCGGCGCAGTGCAGCCATCTCTGAGCAAAGTCAGTACATGTCTGATCTAACAATTCAAGAGGAAGGATGAGAATGGCAGTGAGGGGACATGGCCAGAAAGTCTGAGATCTGCATGAGGACCTCACTCAGAAGTGGGTTTGGGAGAGTGCTGGCACGCACCCAGAGGAATGTGCCACGTGCCATCACGAAGGCTGTGCAGCAATAGGAAAAATGCTAGTTCCTATTACATAGGCACTAATTTTTTTTACCACCATGAAAACAAACAAACAAACAAAAAACCCACTGAATAAAATGTGCAATAGAAAAAGACTGCATTCAAATGTAGGCTTTTTTGGCCAGGCACGGTGGCTCAAGCCTGTAATCCCAGCACTTTGGGAGGCTGAGATGGGCGGATCACAAGGTCAGGAGATCGAGACCATCCTGGCTAACACGGTGAAACCCCGTCTCTACTTAAAAATACAAAAAACTAGCCGGGCGAGGTGACGCGCCTGTAGTCCCAGCTACTCGGGAGGCTGAGGCAGGAGAATGGAGTAAACCCGGGAGGCGGAGCTTGCAGTGAGCTGAGATCTGGCCACTGCACTCCAGTGAGACTGGAGTGAGATTCCGTCTCAAAACAAACAAACAAACAACAAAAAAACCAAACACAGGCTTTTTTTTTTTTTTTTTTTTGAGATGGAGTCTTGCTCTGTAGCCCAGGCTGGAGTGCAGTGGTGCGATCTCAGCTCACTGCAAGCTCCACCTCCTGGGTTCACGCCATTCTCCTGCCTCAGCCTCCTGAGTAGCTGGGACTACAGGCGCCCGCCACCTAGTTTTTTTTGTATTTTCAGGAGAGACGGGGTTTCACCGTATTAGCCAGGATGGTCTTGATCTCCTGACCTCGTGAGCCGCCCGCCTCGGCCTCCCAAAGTGCTGGGATTACAGGCTTGAGCAAAGGTAGGCTATTTTTTTATTTTTACTTTTTTAAAGAGGTGAGGTCTCACTGTTGTCACCCAGGCTGGAGTGCAGTGGCATGATCATGGCTCATGATAACCCTGAACTCCTGGGCTCAAGTGATCTTCTCTCCTCAGCCTCCTGAGCAGCTAGGACTACAGGCATGAACCACTGTGCCTGGCCACTTTTATATTTTTTTTGTAGAGATAGTGTCTCACTATGTTGTCCAGGCTGGTCTTGAACTTCTGGCCTCAAGTGAGCCTCCTGCCTCAGCCACCCAAAGAGCTGGGATTACAGGTGTGAGGCACCATGCCTGGCTCAGGATGTGGGCTAATTTTTTTTTTTGAGAGAGTCTCACTCTGTTGCCCAGGCTGAAGTGCAGTGGCATGATCTCAGCTTGCTGAAGCCTCTGCCTCCCAGGTTCAAGCTATTCTCTCACCTCAGCCTCCTGAGTAGCTAGGACTACAGGTGTGAACCACCACACCCAGCTAATTTTGGTATTTTTAGTACAGAGTTTCACAATGTTGGTCAGGCCAGTCTCGAACTCCTGACCTCAAGTGATCCTCCCACCTCGGTCTCCCAAAGTGCTGGGACTACAGGTGTGAGTCACTGCACTTGGCCCTATTTTTGTTTTTTCTTTTGAGACAGAGTCTTGATCTGGTTGCCCAGGCTGGAGTGCAGTGGCACAATCATGGCTCACTGCAGCCTTGACTTCCTGGGATCAAGTGATCCTCCCACCTCAGCCTCCCGAGTAGCTGGGACTACATGCACACACCACCATGCCCAGCTAATTTATATTTTTTGTAGAGACCCAGGCAACATGGGTCTTTTTGTAGAGACCCATGTTGCCTAGGCTGGTCTCGAACTTTTGGGCTCAAGTGAACCGCCTGTCGAAGCCTCCCAAAATGCTGAGATTACAGGCATGAACCACTGTGCCAGATGTGGGCTATTTTAAGCTTTTCTTTTCTCCTTTTAAAACATGATGTGGTTAATCGCTATTTCAAAGCAAAAACTCTACATAGCTATGTGTTTTGTATATATTAATAAATACAGACCCACACACAGGTTTGGACGCTGGTTTTGGTGAAAGTGTATCAACTTTGTTAAGTTTACCCAGGAAGAAGTCATGTTCCCAGAAGAATCACTGAGACTAGACTCAGATCTGAAAAACTGCGCGCCAGGTGGCAAGCCACTTTCTGGCCCTGCGGTCACACCGGCCAGCCTGTCACTGTGACTTTGGGTGATGGAGACGACCTACCACACGTAAAGCCTGGGTCAGGAGAGATGAAGCACGAGGGTCGGGGTGTCCAGGCTTGTGAACAGTGGCCTGTGTATCACCAGACCCCACACGCCAATGATCCCCACTGTTCCCATGTGCTTTACCCCAGGGAAGGGACTCCTGAGGGGAACCCACCACAACAGAAGATTCCACTCATTCAGTCAAACCATATCCCCAAGCACTCATGGAGAGAAAAGCCACACGGGAGAATGTGGGCCCAGCCCCCAACACCCCTCACACGGAAGGACCCCACTGTGGTGGTCTCCTGGGGCAGAAGGATGCAGTGTTGACCTCCAGGGTCAATCTCTAGCATCGGCCTCCAGTCCGGCCAGCAGATGACTGAGTCCAGATGCTCCTGCCTCTGTATCCTCGTCTCACTCTCCCTGGCTTTCCCTCAGCCTCCAGGAAGGACAGGGCTTGCCGGGCAGACCGTGCTCTTACGTGGTCCATCGAGAGGTCAGGGACCTTTGTTTGCAGTGGACCCTCTAGCTCTCTGCCAACATTTCCTTGGCCTCTGGGTTTAAGTGGCTGACCTTGGCCTCCAGCTTGGGTCCATCCCAAACCAGAGAAGGCCTTTCACCCCCTGCAAATGATGTGATGGAGGTGTGTTGATGGGAGGTGCCCCTGAGGCCAGGGCGGCAAGCAAGGAGTGACCAAAGGCATACTGGGCTGCAGGTTTAGCCACCAAGTCCTGTCCCAGTTCAGGAAGAATTAGATGTCCCCTGGTCCACTGTGAACCTTTTTAAATGAATATATAACACAGCCAAGGAGAAGTTACTGTGTCAGGTTTCTTAGTCAAGGTGTGGCTGGGTCCAGACTCTGATTTCAAACAATGGAACTGATATGGGGGTGATGATGGTCACCACACAGCCTGCCTGCCAGCTCAGCATCTCCCAGCCAGTAGCCAGCAGGCAGGTTAAAATCGTACAACCAAGAAGATGCCACCTGCTTTCATTGCAGTTGGCTTCTCCAGAGCCAGGCTTGATGACTGGCAACGCTAAGCCACAAAGTGTCCAGAGGGTAGTACTCACATCCTAGGCATCCACAGCTGTCCCCCTCCCACTCACCAGTATGAGGTTAAATCGGTCGCTTGCCAAGGCGGAGGGATCCAAGCTCCGAATCTGGACCTTTCTCCTCTCCATGCAACTGAGACGCAGCTCGTGGGCTAAACTGCAAAAACAGAGGGTAGGGGCATGGATGCTGTAGCTGACATGCATGAAGAAGATTCGGGGGTCTCTGGCCTTCCCTCCCCGCTGAGGCCCATCTCTCCTCGTCAGCCTGCTCCATAGTACTTCTCAGCAATGGAGCTGAGCAAGATCCCAGATTATCTGAATTTGAGTTTCCCCACAGAACACTCAGGAAGATGAAAATGAAGAAGTGAGTGGCCCATTTACAGAGTCAAAGAGTGGGAGTTAGAGGGACTTGTGCCTGCATCATCCAGGACAGCTCCTTCTCCTGAGATGACGAAAGTGCTGGAGATGAAACAATGGTCTGGAGGGCACTCTGCTACTGGGAAGAGCCCCAGGATATGCTGCCTCTTGTTTTGCAGGATGAGGAACAGATCTAACTAGAGTTTTAACTCTTTCTGTCTCAGAAGGAGGAAAACAGAGGAGAGGCCTACCCTGCCTGATACCCACGGTGTTTCTGGCCTTCCCTGAAGGAGTCCTGCTCCAAGGTGCGAGGGCTGTGCCCCAGGAAGCTGCCTTAAATGCAGGGTTCTTCACTTACACATGTACAGTGGGGGCAGGAGACGCAGGGTTGGGCGCTCAGGTGTTGGAGTCAGACCACTTCTAGTTTTACCTTGAGCAAATCACTCCACTCTGAGCCCCAGTCTCTTCCTCAGGAAATGGGGAAAAGTATCGGCCTATCTCACAGGGTTTTAGTTAGAATTGTATCAGACATCATAAGTACTTGGATAAAGTTTAGTACACACACATCCATTTAATGCCCCATTTTTGGTGACAACTCATTAGAAAGAAAAGAAGCATGCAGAAATGTCATGGGAATGAAGTTGTAGGATCTTCTACTAGAATGACTTATGAGTACCAGAGAATAGACATCTCTGCCTACATCCCCATCCTCTCTCCCTAGCCTCCTGCAAGAGTCCCTCTCCTTCAGTCTAGAGAGAACAGCTTTCTCAGGGTGGGTTTAAGCAGCAGAAGGCAGGTTCTGAACTGGAGCCCGTCAACTGTGCAGGTGCCTCACAGGGTAGCCACATGGTCTGTCCAGATTGGATTCTTGTACCATGAAAATAAGAAACAGGAAAAGAACATTCATGAAGAAAACATAACAAAGAGGCATTGTCTTACTGGCAATAACTGGTGACGTTGAGAAAACCCAGTTGGCTTTTTCGGAGCATGGAAGATGCATTAAATCCCATCCTGGCAATCTAGATTTATTACAAAAAAGAGAACAATTCAATGAAGATTTATTTGTTATGGGATAATGGAGAATGTTTTTCGTTCCACAGGACGCAATAAAGGAAATAGGCACTAAATTGGCAGAAATTTTATGCATAAAAATCCAATGGTATCCTTTCCAAGTCTCCTGTCCTTGGCAAGAGGAAAGGCCCAGCACAAGAAAGTGTGGGCGAAGGCCGGGCGCAGTGGCTCACGCCTGTAATCCCAGCACTTTGGGAGGCCGAGGCGGGCGGATCACAAGGTCAGGAGATCGAGACCATCCTGGCTAACATGGTGAAACCCCGTCTCTACTAAAAATACAAAAAGAAATTAAGCTGGGTGTGGTGGCACGCGACTGTAGTCCCAGCTACTTGGGAGGCTGAGGCAGGAGAATGGCTTGAACCCAGGAGGCGGAGCTTGCAGTGAGCCGAGATCACACCACTGCACTCCAGCCTGGGCAATAGAGCGAGACTCCGTCTCAAAAAAAAAAAAAAAAAAAAAAAAAAAAAAAAGTGAGCAGGAAAGTCTGCTCCTCAACTCTGCCATGTTCTCCATCCACATACACCCAGGGGGACGAAGTCACCAGGTGCAAGAGTGCAGCAATGGGACTGCAAACAGGCCTGCATTGCTTTCCATTCCCCCTGTGGTGACCCAAGGCTGGAACTATACGTTCCATTGCCTACCTTGACAACAATATATGCTAGCATTTAGACCTGTGTCAAGATGGCCTGTATTCCAAACCATGCATCCTGGTCTTCTATTTAAAATAGAAAGCTGGGTCGGGCATGGTGGCCCACACCTCTAATCCCACACTTTGGGAGGCCAAGGTGGGCGGATTACTTGAGGCCAGGAGTTCAAGATCAGCCTGGCCAACATGGTGAAACTCCATCTCTACAAAAAAAATACAAAAATTAGCTGGGCATGGTGGCAGGCACCTGTAATCCCAGCTACTTGGGAGGCTGAGGCAGGAGGCTCACTTGAACCTGGGAGGTGGAGGCTGCAGTGAGCCGAGATCACACCACTGCACTCCAGCCTGGGCGACACAGTGAGACCCTGTCTCAAAAAAAAACCCAAAAACCAAAAAACAGTTACTAAAATTATATCACACTGCCTCCCAAGATTCCTTCAGGAATGACAAAACAGAACTGCTGAAGAAGGTTGGGCGTGGTGGCTTGCGCCTATAATCCCAGCACTTTGGGAGGCTGAGGCGGGCAGATCACTTGAAGTCAGGAGTTCAAGACCAACCTGGCCAACATGGTGAAACCCTGTCTCTACTAAAAATAAAAAAATTAGCTGGGCGTGGTGGGACGTGCCTGTAGTCCCAGCTACTCAGGATGCTGAGGCAGGAGAATCGCTTGAACCCGGGAGGCAGAGGTTGCAGTGAGCCAAGATCATGCCACTGCACTCCAGCCTGGGCAACAAAGTGAGACTCCATCTCGAAAAGATAAATAAATAAAAAAATAACTGCTGAAAAAATTTAGCAAACGAGAAAATGGGGATGGAAGGAGGGGCTCTTGGCTGTTCTTGTCTTCTTTCTGCCAGGGAAAAGCTGGGGCTACACCCCCTGAAGTGCCTCTGCTAAGTGCTGCAGGGGTATCTAATTGGCACCCTTTTCAACAGTGGATGGATAGGTGCTAGCAGGAGCGGAGGACAGGGGGGCGAAGGGGTGAGGAGCCCACCTTTTTCTGCTTGTCCTCTTCCTCAAGCAGCCGCAGTCTCTTGCTCTCCATCTCCTTCTGCCGGATGCTCTCTTTCGTCAGGGGGTTGCAGTTGTTATGTCCAGGGAGCAAGCGGAAGTAGCGTTTCTTTTCAGGGTCAAAGTAAAACCCAGGTAGCTCTTTACACAAAAAAATTAAATGCATCAATTTCAACCACTGTGAACTGACCACCTGAGTTGGGTGCCCAGTGGCCTGTCCCCCCACCTCATGGCTGCCTGTCTTTTCTGAGCGGGGATGAGCTGCCCTTGTCAAGCAACATCCCGGACTGTGCTCAGTCCTGGGGGAGACGGTTTGCCTCAGGACCACCACTCCTGATGCACCCAGCTCCCTCCCTGAGTGTTTCAATTTGCTCCTGGAACTCCTTCTGAGCCAGGAATGGGTCTCAGCCTTCCCTGTGCGCAGGGGCCAGGAGTCTCACCCAGCAAGTGGCCTTACCCGGCACAGAGGAGGCCCCAGCTGTGCCAGACGAGGTCGACGGAGACTCATCATCACCGTGGCTGGAATCCTGAGCCAACTGTGCTGCCTGGGAGTCGGACCTGTTGACACACAGCTGTGTTAACTTGGAGCCCAGGGCTTGAGTTCCAGGCATTCTGACTGGGGGTCCATTTGGGAAGTTCTGCAACCTTCGCCTCTGATCTCTGACCTTTCTGATTACTTGAGAAGCACTGATCTCCTCTTGCAAATACAACAAAATAGGGCAAGGTTTTGGTTTTTCACTCTTTTTTCTTTCTTTAAAAGAGAACAGATGTTAGTGATTCCCTCTTCTTATTTTCTCACTCAAGCATTTTGTGAGGTCTTGTGGAATTTTCCAGATTAAAAGAAAAAATAGAAATCTCTGCCAATAAGAATTTTACCAGCTGGGCTCATTTGTCAGCACAACGGCAGTTACAAGGCTAGGTGAATTTCATTCTTTATTGGATTCAGTAGCATGAAGAGTTTAACTTTTACTTGACTACACAATCTTACAGACAGAAAAACTGGGTTTGGGGGACAGAGTTGATTAGTTAGTAACACTGGGATAGAGCCGTGGCTAAAACACTTGATGTGTAAATCCACAAGTAGCTTCTGTGGGAATTATAGGCTGAAGGATGTAGCAGGGGCGTGTGCCACGCCACCCAGATAATTTTTGTATTTTTAGTAGACAGGGGGTTTCGCCATGTTGGCCAGACTGGTCTCAAACTCCTGACCTCAAGTGATCCGCCTGCCTTGGCCTCCCAAAGTGTTGGGATTACAGGCGTCAGCCACCACGCCCGGCCCAGCCAACTTTATTTTAAAAATACATTTAATGTTGCCTTGGCCTGGCGTGGTGATTCATGTCTGTAATCCTAGCACTTTGGGAGGCTGAGGCAGAAGGATCACTTGAGCTCAGGACTTTGAGACCAGCCTGAGCAACTGAGTGAGACTTCATCTCTTAAGGAAATAAATAAATGTAATGTAGCTTGGTGTACAGTGTTTTAAAGTCTACACTAGTATAATGTCCTAAGCCTTTGTGTTCACTCATCACTCACTCACTGATTTCCAGTCCTGCAAGCTCTATTCACAGGAAGTGTCATATAAAGGTATACCGTTTAAAAAAAAATCCTATATACCCTATCTTTACTGTATCTTTTCTATGTTGAGATCCACAAATACCACTGTGTCCTGCCTGCCTCTCGCATTCAGTAGTCACATGCTGCACAGGTTTGCAGCCTAGGAGCAATGGGCTATACCCATGTATCTTAGATGTGTGGCTGGCTGTATCATGTAGGTTTGTGTTAAGTATGTGCTATGATGTTTGCGTGACACGACAACCTAATAACACATTCCTCAGAATGCATTCCCCCTCGTTAAGTGAAGCATGAGTGTATATCCTTGTCCAAGACTTAGGCTGAATAAAATTTGGTTTCCACAAAGGTATTTTCATAAAAGGTCTACAAAATGGAGAAACGGTTTTCCAGTTGTATCAGATAACGTCTACCTCCAGCCTTACGGCGAATGCCCTGGCCAGAGGTCGTGGTCGCTTAGGAAAGAACAGAGAGTGGTCCTCTCTCCTCATTACTCAGTGTGGTGGGCTGGCCCACCACAGCCACATGCCCTGGGAGCACGTTAGGAAGGTAGGCTATCCTCAAGACCCCTCAGACCCACGGAATCAGAACCTGCATTGGGACGAGCCCCCTGGTGATCTCCACGCCTGTGAGCGTGTGACATGCCATGCGTACAATGCCAGAAGCACACTGGGCAAAAGTGGCTCCCCAGAGCAGCACACTTGCCTGTCTTCAGGATCACGGAGTCTGAACCAAGGGTTCTGCTGGTGGCTTCTTCTCCCATGTCTTCTTCTACTCTGCCAGCTACTTTTATTCATTTCTGTTCCTAAAAGAGAAAAACAAAAATTCCATGAATCTCCGTGCGTGGGCGTGGCTTTTCTGTTTGCTTCTTTTTTTTTTTTTTTTTTTTTGAGACGGAGTCTCGCTCTGTCGCCCAGGCTGGAGTGCAGTGGCCGGATCTCAGCTCACTGCAAGCTCCGCCTCCCGGGTTCATGCCATTCTCCGGCCTCAGCCTCCCGAGTAGCTGGGACTACAGGCGCCCGCCACCTCGCCCGGCTAGTTTTTTGTATGTCTTAATAGAGACGGGGTTTCACCGTGTTAGCCAGGATGGTCTCGATCTCCTGACCTCGTGATCCGCCCGTCTCGGCCTCCCAAAGTGCTGGGATTACAGGCTTGAGCCACCGCGCCCGGCCGTTCTGTTTGCTTCTTGACAGCTGCTTCATGTTCAGCACCAGCAAAAGGCTGACCCACCCTGGGTTATCATCAGATTTGCCACACCAAGCCTTACCCAGGAAGGGCTGCCTCCAGCACTCTCTCAACATCCTTCCCACTTCCTTCCTGTCACCCCTAGTTGACCACACAGCTCCCTACTCCACAGAAATAGGGATGGCTGGGCACGGTGGCTTATGCCTGTAATTCCAGCACTTTGGGAGGCTGAGGCGGGCGGATCATGAGATCAGTTCGAGATCAGCCTAACCAACAGAGTGACACCCCGTCTTTACTAAAAATACAAAACTTAGCCAGGAGTGGTAGCGTGCACCTGTAATCCCAGCTACTCAGGAGGCTGAGGCAGGAGAATAGTTTGAACCTGGGAGGCGGAGTTTACAGTGAGCTGAGATCGCGCCACTGCACTCCAGCCTGGGCGACAGAGTGAGACTCCATCGAAAAGAAAAGAAAAGAAAAGAAAAGAAAAGAAAAGAAAAGAAAAGAAAAGAAAAGAAAAGAAACGTTGCTAGGCATGAATCCCCTAACTTCACTCCCTTCTGCTCCACAAATACCTGCCATTACTAATTGTCTTCTTCCTTGTCTTGGACAACAGGTATCACTGCTCCTTTTCAAAAAGCAGACCCATCCCACCTGGCTATTGATCTCATTCCTCCCCAGGAACTGCAGACATCTGTTTCTACATATGTTAATGTCTCCTTCTCCTTATCTCAGCTTAAAAACATGCCCAGGTTTTTCATTTGTTAGTGTTCCATTTCTAATCCAAAAAGAATGGGCATATTCTGAAAGAATGGTCTATATCCACGAACTCAGTGTCTTCATCTCCCAATATTCCTCAACCCACTGCAGCCAAGCTTCCTCTGTCCTCGCCTTTCTGCTAAAATGCTCTTGCTCGTGATCACCTACTTGCCCAAGTGAGTGGTCTCTTTTTAGCCCTTATTCCTGCAACATGCGGCAGGCACCAGGAGGCTACATTCTTCCTTTGGTTTCTGTAATATCTTTCTCTTGGTTTTCTTCTTGCTAAATGAATCCTTTGCTCATTTCTCCTGGGTCACACACCCTGTGTGTGCTTCCCATTGTTCTGTCCTAGATCCTCTTCTTTTCAGACTTAACACCATCTCATCTACCAATGCAGATGCAGCTCCAACCCTAATATCCCTACTGAGCATCAAGTTCCTATATGCTGCTTCCTGTCTATTTCCGCAGATCCAACAGGTTCAAAAGTGAGTTCATGATTTCTCCCTAACCCCCGATCTGCTCTTTTGCCTGTCTAAATTTCTCTTTTCTGAAAGTAATATCCCTGCTCCTGCAGCCCAAATGTGTGTGTTTGGTTTTTGTTTGTTTGTTTGTTTTGAGATGGAGTCTCGCTCTGTTGCCCAGGCTGGAATGTAGTGGCGCCATCTCAGCTCACTGCAACCTCTGCCTCTCGGGTTCAAGCAATTCTCCTGCCTCAGCCTCCAAAGTAGGTGGTACTACAGGCACCCGCCACCACACCTGGCTAATTTTTGTATTTTTAGTGAAGACGGGGTTTCACCATGTTGGCCAGGCTGTTCAAGAACTCCTGGCCTCAAGTGATCTACCTGCCTCGTCCTCCCAAAGTGCTGGGATTACAGGCATGGGCCACCAAGCCTGGCCCCCAAATTTTTATCTTATTAATCGTCCTAAACAATGGCTCCTGAACACCATGTGTGGGTTTCCCTATGGATCAGTTATCTTATACCCCAGCTAAAGAATACAGTTGTGGCCGGGCGCGGTGGCTCAAGCCTGTAATCCCAGCACTTTGGGAGGCCGAGACAGGCGGATCACGAGGTCAGGAGATGGAGACCATCCTGGCTAACACGGTGAAACCCCGTCTCTACTAAAAAAATACAAAAAACTAGCCGGGCGAGGTGGCGGGTGCCTGTAGTCCCAGCTACTCGGGAGGCTGAGGCAGGAGAATGGCGTCAACCCGGGGGGGCGGAGCTTGCAGTGAGCTGAGATCTGGCCACTGCACTCCAGCCTGGGCGACAGAGAGAGACTCCGTCTCAAAAAAAAAAAAAAAAAAGGATTCCGTTGTATTTATTAATAGTTAAGGTACAAGCTGAAAGGCACTGTGCACAGGAAGGGAAGCATGTGTGGCCAGTGTTAAGACTGGTAGGAAAATAGCTGCATGCGGTAGCTCATGCCTATAATTCCAGCACTTTTGGGAGGCTGAAGTGGGAGGATTGCTTGAGCCCAGAGTTTGAGACCAGCCTGGGCAACATAGTGAGACCTCATCTCAAAAAAAGAAAAAGACTGATAGGAGAAATAAGCCCTACTGACATAAAGCTTATTATTATTACCAACTCTAGAAAAAGGTCAAAATTCCTTTAGAGTGTATGTTCTGTATATGAAATGATTCTAATTTGTTTAATTATGTAACAGTGTATGAATACAGCAAGGAACACACGAATTGGTGAGTCAGACTTCAGATCACCCACAGGAGGCAGGACTGTGTCCCACTCACACCATTATCCTCAACAGGCGGCTGCACAATCAGCAGGACACAGCTGATGAGAAAAGCACTGACAAGTGCCAATTTGGGCCAGGGAGAGCATGTGTTCACCCCTAACTCATATAGGCCCCAGGTATAGGCACTTCAATCCGGTAAGGGGGCCTGCCAACATCAAGTAATATAGTTGTTGAGGTTGGGCAAAAATCCTTTTAAAGGCCAGGTGTGGTGGCTCATGCTTGTAATCCCAGCACTTTGGGAGGCCGATGCAGGTGGATTACCTGAGGTCAGGAGTTCGAGATCAGCCTGGCCAACGTGGTGAAACCCCGTCTCTACTAAAAGTACAACAATTCACCGGGCATGGTGGCGGGTGCCTGTAATCCCACTTACTTGGAAGGCTGAGGCAGGAGAATCGCTTGAACCTGGGAGGCGGAGGCTACAGTAAGCCACGACTGCACCATCACACTCCAGCCTGGGCAATAGAGCGAGACTCCATCTCAAAAAAAAAAAGAAAAAGAAAAAAATCATTTAAAAAGTCACACTAATAAAGCCTTCCAAATACAGAAAGAGTTTAAAGGCTAGTACGAACACAGTACCTTTCTAGTACTTTTAACATGCCTGTTCAGGGGTGGGGAGTGTGTCTTCCCCAAACACAAACATAGTTCATTCTCTACGGCTGCTTTACAGTCCATGCTTGCACTCATCACTCTGCATGACTCTTTGTTCATACTCCCATCTTATACTGGATGTGAGGTGAATTCTATAAGGCAAACATCTTACTTTGTTCTTTTTTCTATTCCTAGCATCCATGACCTAGTTGGTGCTTAGCAAATTTTTGCTGAACTGAAGCAAAGCAAAACGAAACCTGTGGCTACTTTAAGTCCCAAGTAGCTTCTTTCTGCTCTGGGTTATTTCCATTTACTACTCCGCACACATTTACAGAGCGCCCACTCCATGTGAGGCGCTAGGGAGTGGGCAGAGATAATAAGCTGTGCTCCCTGGTCTCGAGGCACTGATTGTTTAATATGGGAGACAGATGCACAGACCAACCCCTGCAGCGCAGAATAAGGGTACAGACCCAGGTCTCTCCAGGTGTGGTGGGAGAGAAGGGAGTGACTGCTCCACGTGCCTGGACTGGAGGTGGGGGAGGGAGGTAAGTGCCGTCTGAAGAATGAAAATGTCAGGGAAGCCTGGAGCGGTGGCTCACGCCTGTAATCTCAGCACTTTGGGAGGCCGAGGTGGGCGATCACCTGAGGTCAGGAGTTTGAGACCAGCCTGACCAACATGGTGAAACCCCATCTCTACTAAAAATACAAAAATTAGGCCGGGTGCAGTGGCTCACGCCTATAATCCCAGCACTTTGGCAGGCTGAGGCAGGCGGATCACCTGAGGTCAGGAGTTCGAGACCAGCCTGAACAACATGATGAAACCCCGTCTCCACTAAAAATACAAAAATTAGCCGGGCATGATGGTGGGTGCCTGCAATCCCCACTACTTGGGAGGCTGAAGCAGAAGAATCGCTTGAACCCGGGAGGTGGAGGTTGCTGTGAGCTGAGATAGTGCCACTGCACTCCAGCCTGGGCGACAGAGCAAGACTCTGTCACAAAAAAAAAAAAAAAAAAGGCAGCGGGGGCGGCGGGCCTGTAGGCCATCTGGTATGGCCAGAGCCTGAAGTTCAAGAAATTGGGGGTATGAACCTGCAGAGGCAGACAGGGCATGGTCACGAGGACTCTGGGTGGGCGAGGAGTGACATGATTAGGGCTGCTAAGAAAGGGCACCTGAAAGGCAGCGGCATGGGGAAGAAGGTGACAGTAAGAACTGCAGCAGCAACCCAGGTGAGATGAACTCACTTACACATTACGGACATGGTATGTGGGATAGCAGAGCCTGGATTTTGATTTAGGCAGCGAATTTCATGGGAGAGGTGGAGAGAGGAGTTGAGAAAGGTTAAGTGAATAACTGGTAAAGTCATGAGCAGGGAGACTAAGAATAAAGGAAGAACACTTTGGGGAGAGGAGAGTAAGTCTGATTTTGAACAAATCAATCTCAAGATGCAGGCAATGGGAAATACGGGTCTGATAATACAGAGAGAAACTGAGCCTAAAGAGACATATTTGAAAGTAACAAGGATATGGTGACACAATCTCGGCTCACTGCTACCTCTGCCTCCTGGGCTCAAGTGATTCTTCTGTCTCAGCCTCGCGAGTAGCTGGGGCTACAGGCGTGCGCCACTATGCCTGGCTAATTTTTGTATTTTTAGTAGAGACGGGTTTTGCCATATTGGCCAGGCTAGTCTCGAACTCCTGACCTAGTGATCTGCCCACCTCGGCCTCCCAAAGTGCTGGGATTACAGGCGTGAGCCACCGTGCCCGGCCATTAGAGACAATTTTATCTAGTAATAATATAAAACCCAGTATGCATCACAGTTTGTAGATCGGTGCTTCTTAAGGACTATTTTGCCCACCAGGGGACATGTGGCAACATCTGGAGACATTTTTGTTTGTCACAACTTGGGAGAAGGAGGGGTAGGCTGCCACTAGCACCTAGTGGGTAAAAGCCAGGGATGCTGCCAACCACCCTACAATGCACAGGGCAGCTTCCATACATTCTTCAGTAAGAATTATCCAGGGCTGGGTGCAGTGGCTGATGACTGTAATCCCAGCTGCTCGGGAAGTTGAGGCAGGAGGACTGCTTGAGCCTAGGAGTTCAAGACCAGCCTGTGCAACACAGCAAGATCCTGTCTCAAACAAACATTAAAAAAAAAAAAAAAAAAAAAAAAAGAGACAGAAAAAAGAAAAAATTATTCAGCTGGTTGTGATGGCTCATACCTACAGTTCCAACTACTTGGGAGGCTGAGGTGGGATGGCTTGAGTCCAGAGTTTGAGACCAGTGTGGGCACCATAGCAAGACTCCATCTCAAAAACAACAAGAGTTACCTGGCCAAAAATAGTGCTAAAGCTGAAAAACCCTGTTCTATGTAGGAAGCACTCAAAAACAATTTGCTGGTAACATGATGCATCTAGTACCTTTGGAGCTGCTCTAGATGTTAAAATCAGGTGTGTTTCAGAAGGTTGGGCTTGTCTTTTGTCTTTCAGAGAAACTTCTAAGTACCTCAAGGCATAAAGAATTATAATTTCTTTTTTTTTTTTTTTTTTTTTTTTTTTTTTTTTTTTTTTGAGACGGAGTCTCGCTCTGTAGCCCAGGCTGGAGTGCAGTGGCCGGATCTCAGCTCACTGCAAGCTCCGCCTCCCGGGTTTACTCCATTCTCCTGCCTCAGCCTCCCGAGTAGCTGGGACTACAGGCGCCCGCCACCTCACCCGGCTAGTTTTTTATGTATTTTTAGTAGAGACGGGGTTTCACCGTGTTCGCCAGGATGGTCTCGATCTCCTGACCTTGTGATCCGCCCGTCTCGGCCTCCCAAAGTGCTGGGATTACAGGCTTGAGCCACCGCGCCCGGCCAAGAATTATAATTTCTAAGAGACTACTATTCTGCCAAGACAACGTTAATCTCAAACAATAAATAAACACAATTTGGTTTTTTGGAAAATGATTGGACAATATTTATCAAGTAACTTATAAATGTACGTGCCTTCCTTCTGGGAACTGATCCTCCAAAAATAATTCCAAGATATTTACTACATTTTTCCGAATCATTTTATAAGGCCAGTATTATCGTGTTACCAAAACCAGACAAAGATATAGGAAAAAAAATACAGGTCAAGGCTGGGTGCAATGGCTCATGCCTGTAAGCTCAGTACTTTGGGAGGCCAAGGCAGGCAGATCGCCTGAGGTCAGGAGTTCAAGACCAGCCCGGTCAACATAGAGTGAAACCTCGTCTCTACTAAAATACAAAAAAATTAGTTAGGTATGGTGGTGCATACTTACAGTCTCAGCTACTTGGGAAGCTGAGGCAGAAGAATCGCTTGAACCCGGGAGGCAGAGGTTGCAGTGAGCCGAGATCATGCCACTGCACTCCAGCCTGGGCAATAGAGCAAGACTCTGTCTCTCAAAAAAAAAAAAGGAAAAAAAAGAAAAGAAAAGAAAAATATAGGTCAATATGTGTTATGAATATAGAGACGCAAAAATCCTCAACAGAACGCTAGCAAGTGAAATCCGGGAGCATATAAAAAGGATTATATACCATGACCAAGTGGGATTTATCTCAGAAATATAAGGTTGGTTCAACATATGAAAATCAATCAATATAATACACCGTATTAATTGATGGGGAAAACCTCACATGATTTTCTCAGTTGATACACAGAAAAAGCACTGGACAAAATGCAACATCCTTTCATGATTAAAAAAACACTCAAACTAGAAACAGAAGGTAGTTTCCTCAACCTGATAAGGGGCAGCTACAAAACACACCCACACCTAACATCATACTTACTGGCCAAAGACAAAGTTTTCCCTCTATGGTCAGGAACAAGACAAAGATGTTGGTTCTCACTACATCTATTCAACATTGTAGTGGAAGTTTTAGATAGGCAATTAGGCAAGACAAAGAAATAAAAGGTGACCAAACATGATCTTATATACAGAAAATCCTAAAGAATCCATCAAAAAGCTACCGGACCTAATAAATGAGTTCAGCAAGGTTGCAGGATACAAGATCAATATAGAAAAACCAGTTGTATTTCCGTACACTAGCAATGAACAGCCTGAATATTAAAGAAAAGTTACATTTACAATGGCATCAAAAAGAATAAAGTACTCCTCTGGTCCTGCTCAGGCTCAGTTACAAAAAAAAAAAAGAGAGAGAGAGAAAGTACTTAGGAATATATTTAACAAAATTAATGTATGGCATGTACACAGAAAACTATAAAACACTGTTGACAGAAATTACAGATTTAATGCAATCCATATCAAAATTCCAAATGCCTTTTTTTAAGCAATGGATAAGCAGATCCTAAATTCATATTATGCAAGGGACCCAGAATACTCAAAATAATTTTGAAAAAGAACAAAGTTGGGAGGACTCACACCTCCCAATTTCAAAATTCACTACAAAGCTACAGTAATCAAGACACCATGTTACTGGCATATGGATAGAAATACAGATCAATGGAGTAGAATTGAGACCAGAAATAAACCCATATGCCTATCTATGGTCAATTGGTTTTCATCGAGGTGCCAAGACCATTCAACTAAAGAAAGAAGTGTCTTTTCAACTGCTGGGACATTTGAATATCAAAATGCAAAAGAATGTATTTGGATCCCTACTTCATACCATATGGGACAAAAACGAACCCAAATGGATCTAGATCTAAAACTGTAAAACTTTTTGAAGGAAACAAAGGTATAAATCATCATGATCTTGATTAGGCAATGATTTCTCAAATATGACACTCAAAGTGCGTGCACGCGCGCGCGCACACACACATTGGGCTTCATCAAAATTGAAAACTTCCGTGCATCAAAAGACACTAGTTAGGGCCAGACACAGTGGCTCACGCCTGTAATCCCAGCACTTTGGGAGGCTGGGACGGGTGGATCACTCGAGGACAGGAGTTCGAGACCAGCCTGACCAATATGGTGAAATCGCATCTTTCAAAATACAAAATACAAAAATTAGCTCGGTTTGGTGGTGGGAGCCTGTGGTCCCAGCTATTTGGGAGGCTGAGCCAGAAGAATCGCTTGAACCCGGGAGGTGGAGGCTGCAGTGAGCCGAGATGGTGCCACTGCATTGCAGCCTGGACGACAAGAGCGAAACTCCGTCTAAAAAAAAAAAAAGAAGCTACACAAATAGCCAACTGGCACATGAAAGGATACCCAACATCATTAGTCCTTAGGTAGATGCAAATCAAAACCACAGTGAGATACCACTTTATTTAATTTTATTTACTTATTCCCTCCTACTCTCCTTTTGGCTGAAGTGCAGTGGCGCGATCTCCGCTCACAGCAACCTCCATCTCCCCGGCTCAAGCCGTCCTCCTGCCTCACCTCGGAGTAGACGGAATTACAGGCGAGTGCCACCACACCAGGCTAATTAAAAAAACATTTTTGGCCTTCCGCCACGGCGCCATTGGAGAGTAGCAGCCATGGGCTCTGCGCTACCCTATGGCCGTGGGCCTCAACAAGGGCCACAAGGTGACCAAGAACGTGAGCAAGCCCAGGCACAGCCGCCGCCGCGGGCGTCAGAGCAAACATACCAAGTTTGTGCGGGACATGATCCGGGAGGTGTGTGGCTTCACCCCGTACGAGCTGCGCGCCATGGGGTTACTGAAGGTCTCCAAGGAGAAACGGGCCCTCAAGTTTATCAAGAAAAGGGTGGGGATGCACATCCGTGCCAAGAGAAAGCAGGAGGAGCTCAGCAAAGTACTGGCCGCCATGAGGAAAGCCGCCGCCAAGAAAGACTGGGCCCCCTCCCCTGCCCTCTCCTTGAAATAAAAAACAGCTTGACAGAAAAATAAAATAAAATAAAAATAAAAAATATTTTTGTAGAGACGGGGTCTCGCTTTGTAGCCGCCCAGGCTGGTCTCGAATTTCTGACCTCCAGCGATCCTCCCGCCTCGGCGCAGTGTTGGGATGCCAGGCGTGAGCCACCACGCGCCGCAGCAATTCTGAGATTTAACACAGCGAGCCAGTATGTGCCCAGCGTATGCGTATGTAGTGTACAGAATATGTGAACCACCTTCTATAAAGGTTCATGCACGAGAAGGTCGGCTCTCTCTCACAGTCTTGCAGTTTTCCACACACAAGCGGCAAATATTTTTGCACCGGTCTCCAAAATGGTGTCTGGTTTGGGAGCCCGCAGCTTCCGGAATTACAGGCTCTTACCTGCTTCCAGGGCACCATTCCAGGCCTGGCCTCAACAGGCCCAAGGCGCAGGCCCAGAGGAGGCGAGGGGCGGTGGGTGCGCTACACCCAGTAGGGGGCAGCCCCGGGCTTCCACGCCACCCGCAGTGCTGGGCCCCGCCCCCCAACACTGGCCAGCTCGGGAGCCAAGTGTGGGGGATGGCAGCCCGCACACTTCGGGACTGGCCTCGCCTCCCCCGGGAGGTAGGCTTGACATCACAGGGGGTAGGTCCAGCCTTAGCACGAGGCCAAAGCTCAGAATGGGGGAGGGGCTCCATCTCCCCACGGGGCTCTTCGGTTTGGAGGCCTCGGGGCTGTTCTGATTTCTAGGCAGGGCCTCACCATCTTGTTTAGCACATGGTTAGGGGCCCTGGACTAGAGCCCAACAACCGCGGCTCAGAGACTGGGGTATCCTGGGGCTGCGGGGTTGATTCTTGGGCGGATGAGAATGTTCTGGAATTAGGCAGCGGTGATGGTTGCACAATCTTGCCAATTAAAAAAAAAAAGTCACCGGATTGAACCCTTTTTAAAAAGTGAATTTTAGGGTATGTGAAATATCACAGCATGGTGTAGTATACATCATATATATATTTATATATAAACTACACATATATATGATGTTTACTACACCATGCTGTGATAGTTAAAGTGAGAAACATCCTAATTATCCAAAAACAGGAGAATTTTGTTAAGAGTCTGTAGACTGGCTGGGCGTGATGTTCATGCCTGTAATCCCAGCACTTTGGGAGGTGGGCGGATCACAAGGTCAGGAGATAGATGAGACCATCCTGGCCAACATGGTGAAAACCTGTCTCTACTAAAATACAAAAAATTAGCCAGGCTTGGTGGCGCGCGCCTGTAGTCTCAGCTACTCGGGAGGCTGAAGTAGGAGAATCGCTTGAACCTGGGAGGCGGAGGTTGCGGTGAGCCGAGACCGCGCCATTGCACTCCAGCCTGGGTAACAAGGGCGAAGCTCCGTATCAAAAAGGAAAAAAAAAAAAAAAAAAGTCTGCACACCAGTGGGCTGTAGTGTGCAAAACGCTAACTCCACTGGTTTGTAAAGCTGAATACAAAGTAGCTTCTACAGGCCAGGGCGGTGGCTCATGCCTCTAAAGTCTCAGCACTTTGAGAGGCCGAGGTGGGAGGATTGCTTGAGCCCAGGAGTTCAAGACCAGCCTGGGCAACATAGTGAGACACCACTCCCTCCCCCGGCCCCGTCTCTACAAATAATTTAAAAATTAGCTGGGTCTGGTGGTGCGTGCCTGTAGTCCCAGCATTTAAGAGTTGTTCATTGTAAAACAACAACATTTTGGACAGCCGACTTAAAAAACAACAAAGTTTTCTGTTAACATTTATTTAAGAAATAATTCAGGCAGCAGGCTTTGTACTAACGCCCCACCCTGAGTTGGTATTTTCAATCCTATTTTATAAATGAGGAAACAGGCTTAGAGGGCTAGGTACCATACCCAGCGTAAGCTAAATGGTGGAACAGGGATTCCACCTCTGTTGGTAGGACCCCCAGGCCTGGTTACCCACGAAACATCACCTCAACTCTAATTTCTATCGTAATTTAAAATCAGAGTTTGGGACTTTGGAACTGTTTCCTCTAGGAAGCTGTCCCCTCAGTTTCCTTTGCTTCTGGCTGCGCCGCTGGAGTCACAAGACAATGCCTGTAGAACACCATGGTGAAAGGTGTCTTGGTTTCTGAAGCCCCCGGGGAACCCACGAGGCGTGGAAGAGCTGGCTTTCTCGTTAACACACAACTCAGAGTGAAGGCAAGGGCCAAACCCAGGCCCCAGCACTTGCTAGTTTGTTCGCTACCCCTCACGGACAACCAAACTGCACCCCTTTCTGCGTCTAACAAGCACATCATAGCGCTCGTGCTGGGAAAACGTAGTGCCTGTGAAGCAGCCAGCATAGTGCCGGCCACTTCGTAAGCGTCAGCCACGCCTTACCTGTTATGCTGACCTGAACATTCACGGGGACACCGCCCCAAGGCCCGCAGCCCAGCCCCCGCCAGGTGTCTGGTGGGGCCTTCAGCAGCAGGGCTTAGAGAAGCGCTTAGAGAAACGCCCTCAGCGGCGACACTCGGGGTGCCCTCCCTGCGTGTTTACGGTTGTAGCGCTGTTCCCGCCGGAGGGCCCCACGCGTCCCCGAACGGGCTAAGCGCCCTGCCCCAGCTGCCACCTAGGCCCGGTGGCACCGGCGTTCCACGTGCTCGCTCCTCCCCGCCCCTCCCCGCCCCTTTCCCTGGCCTTCCTCGCCGCACCCGTCTCCCACTCTGAGCTCTGCAGCGGGCGCGCGGCAGCCCTCGAACCGACGCCAGTAGGCACCCCAGGCAGCACAGACTTACCAGTTCAGCAGGTCCCTTCCGGATTCCCCTCGGGCTCAGTTGTGCAGAAGTTGGGCCGAAGCGTGCAAGGACCCGGAAAGACCAAGGTGTAGCGTCAGCCAGTTAGGTGGATACGTTTTGGTGTTGTAGCAGCCGATAGGGCTATAGCAGCCGTCCTTTCCTTCTCACTGGACGCGGCTTCTGTCTGTCGACGTCAATAGGGGCGATCCTACGCAGAAGGCGGGGAGTGGGGCTTCGGCTCCTCCCAGGCTTGGCCTGTCTGGGCCGGATGCACGTGGAGGCTGGTCCGGGAGCGCTTGGGGGTGGGGCCAGGCGCACGTGGGGGTGGGGCCGGGGGTGCTGCTCCCGGAGCAGCGGAACTGTCTGGAGCCGCTTTCCTGAGAGGCCGTGTCCTCCACCCCCCGCAGGCTGATCCGGCCCTGGAGAAGTCCTCTCCCTGTAGTGGAACGAGAGAAGGAGTCTGTGAGGCGAGGGACAGAAGTAACGTGATGTTATGACAGGCGGCGATGCCTTGGGCAGTGGCCTCAGGCGGCCGAGGCCGCTGCCCTGGGTCTGCGTTCAGGGTGTAGCGTAGCGAGCCCTGACCGTGCAACCGGGGGGCCTCCGTGCTGCCTCCAGTACTGCTGCTTGCTGTGGGACCTAGGGCGAGTCTCTTCCCTTCTCTAAGCCTTGATTTCTTCTGTTGAGAGAAGGGATCGGATCTATCATTCTCGTGTCGTCTCCAGCTTGGAGTTTGCTCAGACCACCAATATTTCTAGAATGACCTATGTGTGCTGTGCCTGTCCCGGGTATCAGCTGACGGTTTTGAGATCTAATGAAAGGAAAACGGAAGCGTCTAATGTGCTTGTGGCCCGAAGAGACAGTTTGTGAGGACAGCTGGGTTCACAGAGGCCAGGCTTGTTGGGGTCCAGCAGCAGGCCTGGTGCGTCATGTGGCTGCATAACCCAGGCCCCTGCCCGCGGCTGGACCCGTTAGAAAGCAGGCGGTGGGGTTCATCCATTGCACCCCGTGCGAAGGCATTTTAGCCCTTAAAGAGGGAGCTAGGATTTCAGGCTAAACTCCTGGCTGTCAGGAGTTTATAGATAAGTGCAGGGTTTGGAGCGGGGCTGGGTGAGGAGGGAAGTGAGAGAAGTGGGCATAGTCAGAATAAAGAACCGCTTCATGAAGCTTGAGCGGCCTTGAAGAGAAGGCAAAGAAAAATTCTGCCTGAACAAACAACGTGGCTCGAGGCCGCTTCAAGTCGGCTGGATGGGAGAGGAGTCTGGAAGCAAAACTCGGCAGGGTGGGTTGGGGCTTGGTGACGCAAGAATTACCGGGGAAAGAGTAGTCAGGCCGGGCGCAGTGGCTCAGGCCTGAAATCCCAGCACTTTGGGAGGTTGAGGCAGGTGGATCACTTGAGGCCAGGAGTTCCATACCAGCCTGGCCAACATGGCGAAACCCCCGTCTCTACTAAAAATACAAAAAATTAGCCAGGCTTGGTGGTGGGCGCCTGTAATCCCAGCTACTGGGGAGGCTGAGGCAGGAGAATTGCTTGAACCCAGGAGGCGGGGGTTGCAGTGAGCCGAGATAGCGCAGTTGCACTCCAGCCTGGGCGACAGAGTGAGACCCTGTGTCAAAAAAAAAAAAAAAAAAAAAA